>NC_056729.1:837549536-837562036 GCF_019279795.1 Protopterus annectens | reverse complement strand
GTTAGATGCATGTGGGGAAAAGTGTTTTGGTAAAAATTGTAGGTGTAATTTTTTTTTTTTTGGGGGGGGGGGGGGTTAAGTAGTAAATGGTTGTTGATGAGTCAAGACTCAATGGAATTGAATGCTATTTGCATTAAACATATTGGATGAGACAGAGTCCTGGCAGAGCAGATTAATGCAGTCATCAGCATATTGAATTAGTGTGCCTTGTTTGCTGGCAGTATTAAGATGTTTAATAAAAATGTTGAAGAGAAGTGGACCTAGTAGAGCCTTGGGGTACCCCAGTGCTAACAGACAAGTAAGGAGAGAAGTTAGAGTTCCATTTGATAGATTGATATCTATTAGAGAGATAGCTAGTGAACCGTTGTAAGGATATTTTGGTCAAGCCTAGAAGAGATAGCTTGGAGAACAGTTGGGGGTGGGAGATAGTATCAAAGGCTTTTGATAGATCTAAGAACAGTGAAGGGACAACATTTCCAGAGTTACAAGCTTTGTTGACAGTGTCAGTAAAGGATAGTAGAGCAATGATAGTGCTGTGTGCTGATCTGAATCCATGTTGAGTGGAAGAGAGAAGATTATTGTCAAGGAGTATTGAAGAAGTTGGTTATGGATACATTTTTCTAGAATTTTTGATAGTGGTGAAAGAATAGCAATTGGCCTATAGTTAGAGATTTCTGTGGAGGTGCCATCTTTGTGGATAGGAAGGATGAAGGATTTTTTTCCACAGTGAGGGGACATAGGACTCCTTGATGGATCTATTAATGATTATTGAGACAGGGTAGGCAATTGAGTCAGTAGACATTTTCAAACATCCGTTAGGAAGACTGTCTGCAGAGGGGGAAAATGGCCTGAGCTTGCACAGGAGGGATTTGATAAAGGAAGCAGAAACCAGTTGAAGGGAAAATGTGGAGTGACAGGTAATAGGAGGCTGAGAGAGGGTAGAGGAAGATGGGGGGAATTTGTTAGTCATGGAAGCTATGTTATCAATGGAGTAATAGTTAAACTGAGTTGCTATGTCAGGGAAGGTAATAACACAGGACATTTGGGGGGGAGGACTGATTGTTGGGTTTAGGATTTTTTTGATAGTGTGCCAGAAGGTTTTTAGACTGGATTTGGCTGATCTTGTGGCTTTGCAAAGAACTGTTTTTTATCTAAATTGACCTGTTTCTTTACAAGGTTACACAGTGCTTTGAAATGCTATAAATTACTGTGAGTCTTATGTTGTAAGTAAGTTGTCCAAGAATTGTCTCTATCTATTATCTTTATCTAGTTCTTTATAAACACACACACACACACACACACACACACACACACACACACTTACAAATATATATATATATATATATATATATATATATATATATATATAGAGGGAGAGAGAGAGAGAGAGAGATACACAGACACTCAGAAATGTGCATTTTGACTTCATAAATGAATAAATTATGTCACTCAATCAGTACATGTAATGCTAGCACATTTTATTCACACATTGCTGTGAAGGAAACTTTGCTTCCTAGTTTATTGTACATGGCTCTGAGAAATATGCATCCTGATGGTAATAAGTAATACTTGAGGGATTTCTTCTTTGTACAGCATTAGCATTATTTGTAAGACTAATGTTAAGTTGGTAAAATGCAATTAGAGTAAAGAACATATATTTTAAACAGTAAGATAGTTTGCTTATAATAGGATGTTTTGACTTAGATATATATAACAGACAGTTTTTCTGCAGCACTGCTTTTGAAAGAAATTACCCTTGACTATTATGTAAAGCTTGAAACAGCTTACGAGGCTGCTGTCTTGAGAAATGTAATCACCTAATATTGTCCCACTCTTTTCACCATCTACACAGTAGATATATTAGACCCAGTACTGTAAAGCTTTGTTTTCATAGCTTCTGACAGGTAATTTGTACTTAATTGGATTATACATACATTTAATATTTCATTCAGCTATATAATTAGAATGGAGCTTAATTCTCTGTAATAGGCTGTAATGTGTTGTAAAAGTGTTAGGTTATACATTTATGGATGCATTAGAATGTAATCAGTTCCTTAATCTGTGGCAAACTCATTCACATTGTTTTTTTTATCATGTTATCCTCAGGATCACTATTTAACTCTCTTGGCTTGAACAAGTATTTGTAGCGCAAAAAAAAATATTTTATTTTCTATTCACATAAGCATAATATTCTTCAGCATCTTTAACATATTACATTTCTTATTACTCTCTCTCTCGGTGTGATTCCTATCATGTAGCTAAACTTTTCAGTTTTTATCAAGTCCTAAAGCATATGTCCTTGATAAAAGTGAAATGTATTACATTCTTTCTGCTATGTAGTCGCACTCTTAAATATTTAGTACACCATGTCTGCAGAAAAATAAAAGATGTATTTAAGTGAAGTAAGAACAAATGGTCACTCTTTCTCTTTTCCCATTTCAAGTTCATAAAGTTGCCACATACCTTCTAACATACTAAAAAGTTTTGATTTATTACACAGATTCACTTATTCTGATGTTTTATTATATTCAGAGAAGCACAGGTAGAACAGAGAAGAAAAAAGGACCATCTTTTTATATTTTCCTTAACATTTTTAAGTTTTAGAAATGAAATGAGGGGGTGTGACCAAGATGGAGAGCTGTTTGCAGCACTGAAACTTTGCTCTGCTTATTCTGATTTATTCTGACACGATTTTTTTCATCAAAAAATTAATTTTAAAGTCTTTTTTCATTGGAAGATTAAGATTTAAGTAGTTATCTATAAGATTTTTACATAAAAATCTAGCTGGCAATTTTTCTGTTACTTTTTTCCTGACAGAACAGCTTTTGCTTCATTATTACAATGAGTCGTCAAAAGGAACTACACAAAAATCTATAATGACAAAAGAACTACAGTCTAAACTAACTAGTATCCAGGATCTTGTATCAAAAATAGATAAACTGGAGGGGAAAATGAATAATTTTAAAGAAGAAAATAAGAAACAGATTGAGTTATTAAATGAGGTGATTAAGCAAAAGTAATTGCAAATAACAGCAATTGAAGAAGCAGTAAATTACCTGGATGGGAGAGTTGATGAAATGAGAATCACAATGAATTTATTTTGAAACAAAATTCTGAACTTACAGAAAAAATAGAAGACTGGGAGTGTAGGTCAAGAAGAAATAATAAAAGACTCTATGGAATACCAGAGAAGGAAGAATGAGACAACATGATTTTATTTTTAAATAACTGGCTTCCTAAGTCCCTAAATTTACCTGAAGCTCTCTCATTTGGAATTGAGAGAGCACATAGATCTCCCCCAAAAACATCACTAAAAAAGACACCTTCTCCTACATCAATTATAGTTAATTTTATGTTAAGTCAGGTAAAGACTTAGTCCTGAAGACAACTTGGGCTAACTCAGCTATAAAAATAAGAGACAATGCCATAACATTTGGTAATGCCTATTACTCTTCTATGATGACTAAAAGAAAGACTTGTGTTCCCTTCATTAAAAACTTAAAGAAAGTAAACATCAAAGCTCAGATTGTGTACCAGGCTAAAATAAGGATTTTCTTACCTGAGGAACAAAAAAACATTTAACATTTTAAATGAAGCAGTAGATGTGGTACAAAAGAAGAAACTTTTGGACAAAACTGAAGATATGGCAAGCCACAAGAAATGGATGTAATTTAAAAGAAAAGCAAATTAAAAAAAACCTAAACAGAAATGACTGAATATATAATGGACAAGTTGTAAGTTCTTAGCACACTCTTGTTCTTATTAACTTTTAAATAAGAATGTCATCTGAAATAAGGTTTTTATTTGTTCTCATAGATAATGTTTTAATACTCAGTTATTTAATATGATAATTCTATGTGTCACTGTTGAATAACATGAACAAAAGTTAGAGGGTAGTTTTACTGGGGCTAATTGCAATATTCATATTCAAATAATAGTTTAAAATGTACCTGTTGCTCATCCCTCTAAATACAGATGATGAACAGGTAGGGTAGTTTGTTTAGATGCTTTATTACATAGAAACACATCAGAATGGACAGCAACATCATAAAGGATAAACAAACGGACTAACAGACAGACCTTACACATATACCTGCATACATCTCAACAGCTTACTGCAAAATGGAAGTCAGATTTGCACATGCTCAGTATTTATACACTTGTGCAAGCCCTTGGATAGCTTCTTAAAGATATACACACACACATTGATCTACATCCTCCCCCTTAAAAAGATTTCCCTTAAATGAAAGTGATATTGCAGTTAGACATGCCTTAATATGGACATCAAAACAAACATAATGTTCATATCCAAGTTGCCATGTATCTATAACATGGTCTGGAGATGCGACTGGATCTGGTAACATATCAATCAGGACTGGGTTTAGCAACAGGGACAGTCTTTGGTGAACAAATCATATCAGGAACTTTGGGATTCATCACAGGAAGGGGAATATTCTCTGGAACTTCTTCTGGACTTAGAATACTGGACAACTCACTCTGAGTAAAAGAGTCTTTCTCACAGACTTTGTGCTGTGGTATAGGCTTGGACACCGGTATCAAATGTTTCTGATTCTGCCTAAACTCTACTCCTTGTGATTCCACAATGTATGATCTCAGTTCTGGGCAAATATTCTTCAGGACTCCAATCCGATCATAACCTTTGGACGTTTGCATCTTTAGTACTTCTCCATCTCATAATGGATTGAGTAGTTTGCTGATCTTAAATAAATGATCAGCATAAGTGACTTCTCATAGCCTGAATTTGCATTTCTGAGGATTCAGCTTCAGATTCACTTGACATGCCTTTTCCAGAACTTTTCTGAGGTTTCTGTCATGCTGAGCTTCACTATTACCTCCTAGTAGTATGTCATCTACTATAATAGCACAAGGATACCCAGAAAAATTTGGCTCCATTGCATGCTGAAAGACATCTCTTGCAGAATTTATTCCAAATAGCATTCTCAGAAATCTGTACCCTCCAAATGGAGTACTGAAAGCAGTTAGTAATGAAGATTTCTTGTCAAGCAAAATTTGCCAAAATGAACTATTTACATCTAAGATAGAAAAAACAGTGGCATTTGGCATAAGAACAGCAAATTCTTTGACTCTGTGCATTGGAAGATGTGGTCTTTTCAGTGCCTTGTTCAAATCTCATGGATCAATACATATTCTGATGTCGTCTGAGCTTTTCTAATTAGCTACCACCATGGAAGATACCCATTCAGTTGGTTCATCACCTGGACAAATCACACCTTGTTGCACCATTTTGTCTAGTTTGGTTTTGACTCTGTTCTGCCTAGCTATTGGAACTTTTCTGGCTGCCCTGATAACTGGGCTGGAGTACACAGCTGGATGCTTGCCGAGTTTGTCTTCAAAAAGATCAGGATAGGTGGAAAAATAGACTTGGCAAAATTATAATAGTGGTCTTTTAAGCTAAGTTGATGGACTTCCTTATTAAATGAAAGCTTTCCCATTTTCAAACTGTCTCTAAGGCCTAATAATGACTGGACATGCCTCTTGACTACATAAAATAACAAGTCATATATTCCTCCAGCAGAGTAACATAAAAGCACTACTGAGCCTTCGGTTTGAATCTCTTCAGCACCATAAGCAACAAGCTTTGCACACTTTAACAATTCAAGCTTTTCACCAGCATATATTCTAGCAAATGTTTCTGCAGACATAACATTGCACTTGTAGTCAATATCAACTTTGAGCTCTCTGGGCTTGCCATTTATCCAAACAGTACAGAATAAGTCAAGTTTTGCCCATACATCTACTGCATTGACTGTTTCACTAAGCACTGACACACCATCAACATAAAAAGTAGGGTCACAGCTTTCTAATAGATCAACTCATTTCTTGAGATGTTTCCTTTTAATAAAAATGTGTGCATTTTGATTTACAAAATCTTATGATATGATTCCACTTATTACATATGTGGCATTGTTGACCAAAAGCTAAGCACGTTTCCCTTTTAGATTCATGATCACAATTACCACAGTTAGCAAGGAAACTGGGTTGGGACCCTTGCTTTGAGTTTGCTGACTCAGTCTTATGCCTTATAGAAACTGTGTAAACTCTGGAACTTGCTAGAAAGCCCTGGGTTTACCAGTGCGTGCCACAGGGGCTACAATTGCTGCCATGTGCTTAGGCATGTTTCTTTTAACCACATGCTGCATGCTATCAATGTGAGCTTTAGAAGTTACTGGAAACATGCCTTTCTCATTTGTAAGCATATTTTTGTGCTTTCCTGTGAGCTCGTATATCTGACAAATCTCAACAGCCTTATTCAAGGTTAAATCACTGTCATGAAGCAACATCGTTCTCACAGCATCATCTTTAATACCATGCACAAGTCTGTCTTTTATCAGCTCATCCCTTAAATAACCAAATCTGCTCATTTTAGCTTTGTTTCTCAAATCAATTATATATGCTGCAAAATTTTCACCAGGTTTTTTATCCCTTAAGTAAAATAAGTGCCATTCCATTGTAATGTTCATCTGGGGTTTACACATTTTTCTAAATTTATGTTTCAAGGACAAGGGAACCTTCATTGACTCAGCTGGTACAACAATATGATGGTTTTCCCCTTCTCCTACAAAGACAGCAGATGCATACATAAATGAGCATTCTCTTTCAATGGCTTCTGACCCAGCTATATTAAGGAGAATAAATGCCTTTGTATGGTCATCTTTATCAGAAAATGCAGCCTGTATGAAAATCTCATACTCTTGCTCAAACACTCTCCAGTTCTCTGCAATATTATTATCAAACACAAGTATACTGGGTTTTTGAAATCCATCTGCCATCCCAACAAAGTAGGCACAAACACACTGAAAATATGGCCCTTATAATTATGTACAAACAAACAGCGCTGTGAGAGAGCTTGTAATAAGATTCAAATGCACAATAAACTCTTTGAAATACTGTACTTTGAGAAATATGCTTTGAAATGGCTGCATTTTGTGAAATAACTTTACTTTAATACTACACAAACATGCGAACACTTCATACAACTTCTGATAACTCAGATAGCCTAAATTAATGCAACAAAAATGTGCTTAGTGAAAATGCGTTTTCTTTTATTTTATTCGTTTTATGCAATTTTAACTTTATTTCAAACATTTTCCCTAGTAATTTGAATATGTCTATCAATATCGGGCATTTCAATTTATTCAAATATTATTTAGAGCATTCTGTATGCTTCATTTCATATTTTGTGAATAAGAAAATATTTGAGCAAGTTTTAGCATATGAATTTTTTCTGACCTGTTTTGCTAATTATACATGTAATAGAGATTATCCACTCCTGTATATTCTTACAACACTGACTACATGCTTCTTGAATTCAATTTGGAGAAACTGGAGCTCTTTCTAGCAACAAGTCATTTTAGCCATATCCCACTTCTGACATTAAGTCACTCATCCCTCTAAATACAGATGACAAACAGGTGTGATAGCTTATTTAGATAATTCATTACATAGAAACACATTAAGATGGACAACAGCATCATAAAATATAAACAAACTGATTAGCAGACAGACCTTACATACACAGATGCTTATGTCTCAACAGATTACTACAAAATGGCAGTCAGGCTCACATGCGCTCAGTATTTATACACTTGTGCAAGGCCTTGGATGGCTTCTTAAAGATATACACAAACACACACACACACACACACACACACACACACACACACACACACACATACACACACATTGATCTACAGCACCATTACTGTATAATGTAATTAAACGGTATAACATATTAGTTCTATACTAACAATAACTAAATATTAGTTATTTTAAGAAAGGCAAGCTCTGTAACATTGTCATTTTCCTAATGTGTGATATGTGCAGTGTGACTATTTTACTTTCTTTTCTGTCTTTCTCTCTCTGTCTTTCTTCTCCCCTACTAAATATTTGGCTGTTTAAAAGATTATATGGCTTGTATAGAATGGTAGACCTGCTTCCCTAAGTGATTGCAATGTTAAATGAGAGGTATGCTTGTTTTTTCATAGAACAGCTTTTGTATTAATTTTTCATGTAAAAGTCCAATTAAAGTGTATAGTGCTGCAGCTCACCAAATGCAGTTATAAGTGTTTTTCACTCTAAAAGTGAAGCTAAACATGTTTTATTCCCACTTGAAGCTTACTTGGGTCATTTTTAAGCCTTGGAACAAATCTTGAGTTGTTTCTCACTCACAAAAGCTACACAATGATGTTTTAGACTTGCTGCAGCATCAGGAAGAACTCTTTGACCTTTAAACTTCATATGAAACAGGAAACACTTTCACAGGATTGCTGAGACAGAGAAGAAGACTATATTAAACAAGGTGGACATGAAATGTAACGTTTTATTGTAAAAAGTTAATAAAAAGATTTTAGGTTCTTGATGAAGCACTTAAAAAGTTTATTTAGTTCTTTTAGTAAAGAATGTGTTTAATAGTATAAGAATGTATGTTTGAATCTGCTTGAACTATACTGACCTTACTATATTTTTTTCTTGTCAGATAAGATTTGTTACTTCACATATGCAATTTGTTCTTTTAGAAGTTTCACATAAATAAAATAAGTTATAGGGTTCAAAAATGGTAAGTTAGCAAAGGAGCTCATAAAATATTCATAGTAAATAATGCATATAGTAAAAATGAACTGAGATTCAGAGTAATATTTTCTTATATATACTGAAATTATACTGTGATATAAAAGTTATATAATAGACAATACTATATGCTATACCTACATTTATGATTGTAAAATATAGAAAATGCAGCTTTTAATTGTTAGTAATGCAATGCTTAAATGTATTTAACAAGTATTAAAATAATGAACGAACGAACAAACTGGCACCCCACCTAAGTACCATGTTCAATCATAGCCGCACCTCAGGCTTTGTGCCTGTTGAATGGTGCACATCAATGGTTATCCTACTCCACAAGGGCGGAGCCACCACAGACCCCAGGAACTACCACCCCATTAGCCTGACTAGCCTGGTCTGCAAGGCCATGGAACGTATCATCATGGAACTTATAAACAAAGACATTGGTAATCTCCAAACTCTGGACCCCACCCAGTTCGGGTTTGTAAAAGGCAGATCATGTCTCCTAAACCTGGTAGACTTCTTTGAAGCAGTCACCAAAGCTGTAGATGAGGGTAAAGTGGTTCACACAGCCTATCTAGATCTTGCCAAGGCTTTTGACACCATCTTCCACTCTGGAATTATAGATAAACTCACTAAACTAGGTATAAATCCCTATGTCACAAGATGGGTTTCCCACTGGCTCACTGACAGAACCCACACTGAGAAAGTAACAAACTCCAAATCTGACTTCAGATCAGTGACAAGTGGAGTACCATAGGGTACAGTCCTGGGTCCTCTCCTGCTTGGTATCTACTTCTCTGAAGTACAGGCTAACACAGAAGGTCTTTGGCTAACAAAGTTCACAGATGACTGCAAACTAGGAGCCATAATTGAAACTCCTAACAATGTGGACATCCTAAAAAAGGGCCTCACTGAGACAGATGCCTAGTGTCAAAGCCATGGCCTCAAGCTCAATGTCAAAAAGTGCATTGCCATCCCCTTTGGTAAAAACTCTGTACCCATGAACTACAACATAGGCAGTAGTATACTTAACACCAAAAGTGTGATAAGGGACCTTGGGACACAGGTGGACAGTAGTCTCTCCTTTGATAATCACATCACCACAGTAGTCAGGAAATCCTTCTACATGGCACACCTCATCACAAAAGGTTTCTCATCCAGAGAAAAAGAGGTCATTGTTCCCCTCTACTCATCACTCATTAGACCCATTATAGAGTACAATGCCCCATTTTGGTATGTACCTCACAAGACATCTACAACAACTGGAAAGGCTGCAGAAATACCTCACAAAGAGGATTACCAGCCTCAAACAGATGCCCTACACAGACCATCTTAAAAAACTCCAACTTTACTCCGTCATATATCGCCTAGTTAGAGGTGATCTCTGCCTAACATACAAAGCTATGTCAAACCCAGAGCTGTTGGACATGCTCCACTTAAAGAAATCCCAATCCCTCCAAGCTACACGCTCTAGGGACCTAAACCTTGTCACCACAATAAACAGAACATGCTGGAGGGATAGATTCCTGTCCCAGAGACTTCCAATCCTCTGGAATAAACTACCTATCTATATCAAACAAAGCTCCTCATTAGCACTCTTCAAGAAAAATCTTGATGATTGGATGGGAAATAGGAAATTCACCCCGGGGATCACCTCTGTGGCTCTGCTCGACAGTGGCACAGGAAAATAATTTTCTTGGGTGGCAAAAGCCAGGGTACCTTTTTGGCTGGGCTTGTATAGGCCCCAGTGTCGATAGCCTAGTACCTACCTATGAACCTATGAATACTGAAATAGATGTATTGGTAGGCTGATACAGTCATATAATTGATATAAGAAGACAAGACTATATATTAATAAGTTTTATGTTTGTTTCCTAACATACTTAGTTAAATATATATTTTTTTATTTATTATGATACCTATATAACTAGTGTTGATACTTTTTGTTTATGTTATGTGCATAAATAGCTATTTGTTTACATATGCATTATTGATTACACATTAGTGTTTAGCTTACACAAATTAAAATACATCATTGAGAATTCCAAGATGGCTGCTGACAACTAGACATGCATTAAGCTGCAGCTCCAAAATTCAAAAGAAAATCTACAACAAAGCCTCAACATCCTATATGTAAAATAAAAACCCTGCATAACTCCTGCAGTAACAACATCTAAGAAGCAAGGAAATAGCTTTATCTCACAATATAAAGCTAAACATAAACTTTTAAAGTTCCTTTTAAGCCAGCGGGGTAATTGAGATGGAGACCATGTGGCAGGGCCTCTACAGTTCAACAAGGCCTGAAAAAGAATTCAAAACAAAAGGAAAAATAGCAATGGCTAGCAGCCAGGATCAAAGTAAGGAACTAATGGAAATACAAACTACTAAATCAAAATTATCTACAATTGTGACTCCTGAAAATGACACAGCAAGCAAGAGACAAAACACTTCTAAGTCACAATAGGAACCTACTAAAGTATCTCTTAGAGCAAAAAATGACAATACATACTCAGTTGAAGACATAAAACAAGCCTTATAACCATTCCAAAATGACATCTATGCATTTTCTGAAAAACCTAGCTCTGTGGGAACCAACATTTAACAAACTGGGACTAGACTAACTTTAGATGAAACTAAGATGGAGGAAAACACATCTGAAATCAAAGATTTGAAGTCTAGAATTAAAACCAACGAACAGACCCTAAAAGAACCCCATTCAAAAATGATTGATCTTGAAGCAAGAAGCAGAAGGAACAACATGATTATAAGAAGGGTACCAGAAGTGTTTGACCAAACCCAACTGAATGCAATAATTAATGAGATTGTGGTAGCAACAGTTGAAAATGAGAACATAGCAAAATAAATGACCATTGAATGTGCACACAGATCTCTTCAGAAAACTCAGGATGCAAGTGCACTAAGACAAATCTACATTAAAATACTCAATGCAGCACACACTTATACGATCCTAACGGCAGCCAATCAGAAAAGAAATAACATGGAGGGGACATAAAATAAGTATTACACAAAATTTACCCCTTCACATCAAGCAAGAACATCAAGAATTAGCCCCCTTCTGCTCATATCTAATTAAAAAAAATATCCGGTTTCAAATGCGGTACCCGAAAAAACTCTTGTTCAGCTATAAAGATCAAAAATACTGTGTACAAAACAAAATAGAAGCTAAGAACACTTTCACCAAAGTATGTGGAGAAACACCTGAGGAAAAGAAATAATACAGTACTATAGCCGACAAACTAAAGCCACAACTAGATTTCATAAATTTATGTTTTAAGGTAAGAATATAAAAACTACTAAAAAGTACGTACTGCATCTGCTAATATTTGGTTCCTACAATCCTAATACAAAAAGGTGGTTTCAAGTTGCAAAAGATACTGATAACTTCTCACATAATGATTAATGCAGATTAACCGTCAATTACCCCATATCAAATTATATTACTATGCTACAATCAACCTCAATATCCCTAAGTACTTAATAGTACTAGCATTAAAATTCTAATTAAAGACTAATCTGTGTGCTCATTAAATCTGCATAACTCTATATAGTATTAAATGTAAAATAAAGCCCACAGTTGCAAATACAACAAACTAATAACAACAATGCAAGATATGAACTGGTATGGTCATTTCCAGCTGCAGAATTTATTTTACAAGTAAAATACAAAAAAAAAAATTACCTCATTTTGCTGATCCTGAGAGCTGTCTGAATGAGTGGAAGTCCGGAAACAAGACTATCTCAAACCAAGGCAGTGATGGGACGTCAATGACAACTTCCCTTGGAGGTCAGGAGCCTCAAAGCACTACTGGGAACTACAGGACTAAATGTAAGTTATACAAATTAACCAGATTCAACGGAGTACTGTAACC
>NC_056729.1:837527036-837544536 GCF_019279795.1 Protopterus annectens | reverse complement strand
GCTGTGTGGTGTGTCACTTTGAAGCAGGGGCACAAAGTAACAGGTAACTACAACATATGACATGGGGTAGGGTCATGGGAGGTAAACATGAGGTTGGGAGGTTGTGGAGAGTCAGGGAATTATATCCTGCACTGGTGGGCTCAAGTTGCTTTGGAATTATTACAGATGATGGGGCTGTGTATGTATAGACATTAAGAAAGAGTTAGAACTATGGCAACATATGCCTACAGCCTGATGAGGTGTCCCAGGTGTTAAACCAGAGGACTGCAGTTGTCCATTATTTGGATGACAGCATAGTTGGAGGTGTCAGACTGTGTACAGAGTGGCAGTAGTAATGCTGTCTCACCAACAGACTAAGTATTCTGACATAGCATGGTCATTGGTCATCCTCTCTGCATCCAGAGCCCTGCAAGGCCATAGAAAGCATCATCTGTGGAGGCAGACTGCATGGATGCTGCAATGTATCTCATGAAAGCACCTGGTAAGGTTGTCAGCTTCTGGTTCCCTAGTGAAAAGTTGAGACTCAAAATGAGTGCTGACAAGCTGAAAATAAAAAAAGACCAAAAACACAGTAGAAGATCAAGTTTTGAAAATTGCTTTTCTCCTTTAAACTTCTTTTTGTAGTATGGGGGGACAAGTCCCCCCTGCACCTCCCCATGTGGGGGTACATGCCCTCCCCTACAAATTTATATGAACCAACTTTGAGATCTCTATACCTCAGAGAAAAGGGAATATTCCAAGAGATGGCATTGTGGACTTAGTATATTTAATCCTGATCTTTCTACCATTCAGTCTCTGTATTTCTGGACTCACGCTAGAGTGTCCTGACATTTCAAATGGTTACCTGAGCTTAGTCTGTATTGTTGTATACTGATACTATAATATTTCAGACACTGTGTCATCAGACATGTTATTTGCATGTTCCAATCACCATCAGTCCCAGTTATCCTGGTAGAGTCAGCCCCATGCTGACCTCTTACTCCAGACCCTCCAGCAATGGAACCTGTGAGACCACAAGCACACATGACACCACTGCCTGCCCACATAGCTATGCACTTATAACGCTCTATGGCATACATAGTAATATACTAAAATACAGCTATAGCATATGTTGATAGATATACTTTGCTGTGCAAGTTGTTGCAGTTGCAAACCAGAGATGCCTGAAAAGACAGATATGCAGATGGGCCACGGTCAGTCCTTGTGTTTGAAAATGCACTGGAATGTATTACACTTTACTGCATTGGACATTACTGACCTGCTGCTTCTTTAATTTACATAAAAGAGTTTGGTGCTGCATCATCTCCCACATCCAAGCTTCCTTAAAGTTTGAGGGTTCATTACCCCGGAAAGTGAATAAAAATAAAATGTCTCAGCTTCAGAAAGATGTTTCACTGTTGGTGATCCACCCTCTGTGGTGGACCTATCTATTACAATGTCCTGTGCCTTTTCCTTTATAATGAGTACCATAGCAGGAACCCTTCTTCATAGAGGTTGTAGTGTTCTACTGTGACTGCCCACAGTATTCTCATCCTGTATCAGACCTTGTCAAATATGGTCCTGGTAATGCTTGTATGTGGCACTTTTGCCCAGGAATATCCTGGGTGATGAACATTCCAGGCATTGACTCACTTGTTTCCATAATACTACATTGTCCACCTCTGGGTGAAACATGTCAGTCAGTGGGTGTGTACGTTATGCTGCTGGATGCCCATATGTATGCCCGTAGCCTCACCTATTTAAGCATTTGTTTATCAGCTGCAGTTAGTGTTATCTATAGCCTTCCCCATTTACATACTGTATTTATGTGTTACTAAATGCAGTTTTTTTATGCATCGTCTCCCCCATTTATATACAGTAGTTACCGGTTACTAACTGCAGTTAGTGCTGCACATAGTCTCCTCCCATTTACATTCTATAGCCATGGATTACTAACTACAGTTAATGTGATACACAGCCTTCCAAATTCCATACAGTAGCTTGAATTACTAACTACTGTTAATGCTACACAAATCCTACCCCCATTTACTTACTTATTGTATCCATGGGTTACTAACTGCAGTTAGTTCTATGCACAGCCTCTCTCCATTTACATACTAAAGCCATGGGTTACTAATAGTTAGTGCTATTCACAGTCTCCTGGCATTTACACGCACCCTGGGATTCATCAACAGAAATTTTCCGTGCAGAAACAGTGTAGCCACTCCTGCATGGAAAATGACTGCCTAGTGAACCAGGTACCAGTGCACAAGCACTCTAACACTGTTCCTGCACAGAAACCCATGCAGGATGCTAATCACCTCGTTTGCTGGTGAAAAACATGCAAATGAGGTGAACTAGCAGTTCAACAACCTGCCAGGTCTCCATGCAGGAACAGTGATATTTGCAGAAATGTATTCAGTTACTAACCAAATACATTTCTACAAACAACACAACGGAGGCATGTTAGCGCTCAATAAAGTATGTATTAGAGTGGTTATGCATGCCAATGGCCAAATATATGGCCATTGGCATGTAAAACTGCTCCCTAGTAATAAAAATAAACTTACATTTTTGTTGCCCTTGAATTAGTGGGGAAGTGTCACGCTAATGTCATGCTAATGGAAGGGGTCAGAAAATGACAAAAAAAGTTGGAAAAGAGCAGTAATTCAAAAATCTGCATTCTGCCATTATAGTCAATGGCATGCAGAAAGTAAACAATGGCAGGGAACAGTGGTTGCTAAAGGGGAAGGCTCATGCGTAGTGCAGTAACTAGTGATTAAGGCAGTGGGCTATGCTATGCTATGAGGGGAGTTATATTGAATCACAAATTTCTTCTAAGTGTCATACTGCACCTAACCGTGTAGCTGCTCTAACACCACCGTATAGACAGGAGGAGCAACTAACATGAAAAGGGGTGTGTTATGCTTGCTGTAAGCATATTGGAGCTCAGTTGGCCGGGTTTGTGCTTAGCTAAGCACAGCTAAGTGATGGTGTGTGTCTGAGGCTGTATAGTCTTATTCCATGAACTAAGGTGGGCCATTTCTTGCTGTGTACACTAGCGAAACATGTCTGGAAGGCTTGCTGGGGATTAAACAGGAAGAAAAAGTAAAAGGAAATGCAGTACAAAGCAATATGGGATACTGCAACACACAATGGGTCATTGAAAGCACTCATTAATACAGCTGGCAGGTGGCCGCATAGTTGAAAATGGGAGGAGATGTAAAAAAATAAATAAAGGGCAACGACACAATAAAGGAGAAATTAAGTAAAATCACTAATATGGGACTCTTGCAACTTACAATGGGCAGGCAAAGCAAATAATAATACAGCTGGCAGGTGGCTGCATAGCTGACAGTGAGAGGACATGTAAGTAAAAAATAATTTAAAAAAAGGCAACAGCAGAATAAAGGTAAACATGCACACATTACCACTAATGTCACTAACACTCACAGTGGCCAGTTCAAAGCCATGAGTAATATAGCTGGCAGCTGGAATGTATCATAGTCCCAATCACACAGGCAGAAGCACATCACTATTAAGTATGCAAACAACCCTCAGTCTGTTTTTTCCCACAGACACTTTGGCGTAAACCTGGGAATTTTAACTGACAAAATGCTAGGGGCTGCCATCGCTTTGATACATCAGTATGTGCTGGAGGCTGATGGTGGTGAGGGGGATAATGCTGACAACCACCCCAGACTCAGGAGGAGAAGGAGAGTGTTCAGAACCAGGGTAACCTACCAGGGTCTACATGACCTGGAGATAGTAGAATGCTACAGGGTGGACGGGGACATACTTCAGCAAATAGGGGAGCTGTGCCGGCCTCGCCTCACATCCAGAATGAACAGAGGGGAACTCATCCCAGTGGATACTAAGGCATGTGTAGCCTTAAGAATACTAGCTACAGGTACTTTCCAAAGACTTACTGGGGATATCATGGGGGTGTCACAGACATCTGTATCCAGAGTACTCCACCAGTTCCCGGATGCTATGCTATCAAATGTCCGTAACCATATATACTTCCCCATCACCCATGAGGAATTGACCAGAAATATGCATCTCTTCCACCATGTAGCTGAATACCCGGAGGTACTGGGTGCCATAGACTACAAGCATATCCACATCAAAGCACCACCTGGTGAGCAAGGTAGGGTCTACATAAACCACAAGGGCTTCCCCTCCATGAACTGCCAGTTTGTGTGCAATGCCCAGGGAATTATCATGAATGTGTGTGCTGGCAGCACTGGAAGCTATCACGATGCCCACATCTGGCATTCCTCACAGCTGTATCAGGGATTTGCCAGTGGGGACATCCTGTATGGCCATCTGGTGGGGGATGCTGGCTATGCACTGGAGCCATAGATGATGACACCTATCAGAAATGGACACCGACCCATGCAAGAATGCCATAATGAGGCACATGCACAAACCAGGATCATTACAGAGTGTGTGTTTTGGATGCTCAAGTCACGGTTTTACTGCCTGGACATATCTGGTGGAGCCTTGCGGTACTCTCCAGTCACATGTGCAGACATGTTCACAGTGTGTGCCATGCTACACAATATGATCCTGCAGAAACAGGTGCAGCAGAAACAGGATAGGGAAGGGCCACATAGCCCCTCACCATTGCCAAGTTCCTCACAGGCATAGAGGAACTCGGACAAGGAACCCCCTAAGCCAGCCCCTGATGGAGGTGTGCCCAGTATGGCCTGGTCTTGGCCAAAAGGCAACACATAGCACACATACTGACACTGTAGGCACCCAGGGAATGACACCTCTCTCTACTCGCATGCACAGTAAAAAGGGATGACACACACACATCACACTACCTGTGCATCCAACATAGGCAGCCCTCAAGCTCCATACACACAACTGCCACAGGCACATGGTAAATTAAATAAAAATAAAATAATTTTTACACTACTTTCACATGGCAAAATAAATTGCCTGTTTTGGGACTCAAGCCATGAGCACCTGCATATAAAGTTACAGCTCTAACCACTACATTATGTTGACTTGAAAATTTCACCTTCCTATTTTCATTTAGCTACTATGGGCTGCTTACGCTATGCTAAAAAGACAGCCATAATGTACACACCCACTTAGCTAGACTTACACATTCCTTAGGGTATTACAAATGAGTATATTATTATTATTATATTTATAGGTTATATGGGTGTGTATTTTGGTGTTCTGACAACTACTTGGGACTGTATTCATGACGTACTGGTATTAATTGGGCTTTCAGGTTTCTATGTGTGTTTTATGCTGATGCATGACATGTTTCTCTAGCAACATTGTGTGTGTTGGTGGGACTGTGCTTGTGCATTTTCACTTTTGGGGGATTTATCCCATGTTATGTGTACATTTGCACACATTTCCTGTTTTTGCAAAAGTCAGAAGTGCTGTACGGTTCTTTAGCAATACAGGGGGTGTGTCACAGAAGCTGTGATACACCCCCTGTATTGCTTTGCTCTTGCCATTTTCATTTCAATGTCCGCAGACATTAAAATGATCAATTTTACACTTCAGTGTCCGCAGACACTGAAATACTGGCATGATATTAGTGCAAAGCTCTAATATTATACCAGTATGGCTTAGAAAGTGCTGTACAAGATTTTCTGAGGACAGTTGGCATGTTGAGTGTCAGTGCACTGCTTAGACACACCCCCTGCGCTCGTATACAGATCATATTCATGTAGGGAAAACAGCCGCATGCCTTCATGAATATGCAAGGCGAGCTGGTGTGCTACACTGGCACAATCTGCTCCATGCAGGAATAGCACTATTCCTGCATGGAGTTTAATGAATCCAGAGGACAAAGTTATGGGTTATTAACTGCAGTTAGTGTTATACATACCCTCCTCCATTTACATACTGTAGCCATGGTATGCTAACTGCTTTGGCCTTAGCTTCTGCCTTTATATATCTTTTTATCAGTTATAGTTATTACTATATTTAGTACTACTGTATTTATTACTACTATAAGTGCAATGTTTAATCTTGCCCAGTTCACATGCTTTAGCCATGTCCTAGCATATAGTCATGGAAACCATATGTCCTACATAACATTTCCATTATATAGAGTAGCACACAGAACAGCTACAAACAGATTGTGCAGTACAATGTTAGTGCCATTAGTTTTAATTCCTAGATATTCATACACCATGGCATCATATAGTTTAACAGGTCTGTAGGTTTTACTAAGGTTATGGTCAAGGAGATAATCAGAAAGCTTAGCCACATCACCCACCAGTGCTGATAGGTTCAGTGTCTTCCATTAATTAGAGTTTTCCTTTCACTCTTACTGCTGATTGGCTAATCCTCAGGAAGGAAATAAGCAGTCAGAGTGAAGCTTTTTTCAGGACCTTATTGCACATACAGTAAGAGAAGATCCTGACAATCTTGAAATTACCAATGAAAATTAACAATAAAATATATAAAGTAAAAATGAACACAACTCTAATTTATATCCCACCTACAATTATGTACAAAAGTCGAGAGATGGAGGGTGGATGCGGCTACAGCAGCAGTGAGGTATTCCAGCATCTACTGTTATGGGCAAGTGCAGCCTATACAGCTGTAATATGTGCACCACTGCTACTGTATCCCTTAGGTTATATAGGTTGAATACCAAAGACTATCCATCCTGGGAGGAGGACAGGTATGTATCCATGATTCCCTGGAGAATAATCCTTGCAAGGTTTGACCTGGACATTGAAAAAGGCTGCAGTTTGTTATGCTTTGTAAAAGTATATAAGAGGGCCACATAGCTAAAGTCTACTCCTTTCCAATATACCACTGAAGATGACAAAGTTCTAGTGGAATGTGTCTGAATTTTTCCTGCAATGGATTTGCCATGATGGCAATAACAAAACACTACATCCGAGGATAGCCATTGGAAATGGTCTGTTTAGACACAGGGTGTCACTTTTTTGCATGTTGATAAGAATTAAATAGCTGATCATTTTTTCTAAAGAGCTTGGTTATGTCAAGATGGTATCTGAGCTGTTTATGCATGTCTAGAGTATGCAGAATCTGCTCTCCCTGTTTTACTAGGTTCCGGGTAGGAAGCTGGGAGACCTATGGCTTGATTCAAAGTAAATTCTGAAAACACTTTGAGCATGAATGAGGGATTAGTTCTTAAAGATACACTATCCCTATGGAAAATCAGATTGGGTTCCCCCACTATGAGAGTTTGCAACTCAGATACTCTTCTAGCAGATGTCGGAGCAATAATGAATACAGTTTTCCAAGTCAAGAGCCTTAAATCAGCTTAATGGGCAGATTCAAAAGGTGATATAGTCAATTTCTCCAGCACATAGTTGAGATCCTTTGGAGGAGTGACCTTTTAACAAGGAGGTCTCAGGTGTAAAACTTCTTTCAGGAACTGTTTGACAACAGAGAAGAAAGCAGAGGATCCATGGGAAACATGCTGAAATGGTTGCAGGATGAACCTTTATAGAGGAATAACTGAGACCTGATGAAGATAATGCACACAAATATATGAGCACCAATGTTTTAAATTCCCTGGTGATCCCTTGGTTATTGGCTAAGGGCCAACTAAAAAAATGTTTCCACTTACCAACTTAAGATTTTCTAATAGCAGGCTTTCTTGCCTCCTTTAGTATCTGTGTCACATCCTCATGAAACCAATAACTAAATGATTTTAAAATTGAATATTTCAGGCAATTAGTTGAAGTTCATTAATAATGGAGTATATCAAAACCCCTCTTTTGTGAGAGTAGATGCAGTCTTTGAGGAAGCTATTTTGTAACTGGCCTTGGCCAATTCCATAAGAAGAGACAACAAATGTTGCCTTGGAGAAAAGATGGTCACCAGAATTATTTTTAGGGTATCTTTTTGAATCTTCAGAATTAACCTGGAAATCAGTGAAAAGAGAGGAAACACATAAAGGAACATTCCTTTCTATGGGAATGAAACTTCATCCATTTTACAGGCTTGCTTGGAAGGAATCCTGGAGCAAAGCCTGTCTAGTTGTCTGTTTTGAAAGGAAGTGAACAAATTTATCTGAAGTGTTCCCCACAGCTGGATCAATTCCTGGAAGACTCCCTCATTTAATTTCCATTCATGAACATCTGTCATAGTCCTGATCATCTTCTTTGCCACTATGTTTTCCTCTGATGGAATGTAAAATGCTTGGAGGATTAATGGATTTTGAATAGCTAATTCCCAAGCTATTAGTGCCAGCTCACATAGGATGCATGATCTTGTACCTCCCTGTTTGTTTATATACTACATAGTTTTGGTATTGACTGTAATCACTTGCCGAGGTCCTGGGAACCAAAGGTGATGAAGAGACTTCTGAGCATAGATTACAACCAGTGTCTCATTTCAATTAATGGGGTTTGGTCTGTTTAAAGGAAACCATAAACCTTGAACTTTTACTTGGTTGGATAGTGCTCCCGAAGCAAAATCTGATGTGCATGTAGTAACAGATTTGATTGGGGTCTGAGGAGAAGGGGAGACCTTAGTTCAGTGGTATTTGCTGTTTCCATCAAAACAATTACAGTTTTATAAAGCCACAAACTGGAATGTTAATCTACTTATAACGGAATTGTTGGAACCATGTGCTTTTTATTAACCACTGTATCTTTCTTGTGTGTAATCTGTCAAGCGGTATCACTAATAAACCCCAGGGTCCTAAAAAATTCTCATACAGAAATCTGAGACCAATTGGAAAATTTCAGCAAAAATCCAGATAAAGATTCACCTTGTCTTGTGTTAAAATGGCCTCTTGAAGAGAAGAATCTATAAGGCATCCCAGAAACACAATCCTGTGAGATGATATCAAGGAGGATTTTTCAATATTTATCAGGAAGTCCACAGTAGTTAAAAGAGGCATAACCTATGTTAATGCCTCTTGACATTTGGATAAAGACTCTGCAAAGATAAGCAAGTCATCTAAATAAGGAAATGTGTGAATGTCATTCAGGCTGCATCAAGCTATGACTGAAGTTAGATAGTTCATGAATATCTCCTTTGAGCTGTAGATAAATAAAAGAGTAATGCAGTGAACTGATAACAAGACCCATAAACAGAGCACCTTAGAAATTTCTTGAAGCCTATGGCTATGGGAATATAGTAGTAGGCATATTCTAGTTATCAAGTAACTCATGTGAGAAACCAGAGAATGCAGGTTCTGTAAGGTCAGTATTTTGAACTTTGGAACCCTCACATTGCAATATCCTCCAAGACACATCTTTCTTTGGAAACGGAAACATTCTGGAATAGAGGCCTTTGCCCTTTTGAGTTAAAAGATCTAGTAAGATATTTTCCTGTGTGTGTAATGACTGAAAAACCTGAGAAAATTCTGTATGATTTGGAGTGTGGGATTATATTCCCTACAAGGAGGTTTCTGGGACCAGTGTCATTTGCAGCCCTCCTGCACTAGTTTTAACACCCACTAGTCCAAAACAACCTTTTAACAATGGGGAATGTTGAGGGCCAGTTTTTGGGACAGATTTGTAGTGATATCACTAGGTTGAGAGGATTGGGAGTAAAGAATCTGGCTTAATCATTATGTCCTGCTGGTCTGTCATTTTCTTCTGAAAAGACCCCTGTTTTATTGTGGTTATCCTCTCTCGTTTCCATTTTTTTTTTACCAGAAAAGGACTGGATTTGTTGTTTATTTGGATTTTTTGTGTAAGAGGGAGGCCTATAAGATTTGTATTGGGCTACATGAAATATCTGAGAAACTCCCCACTGGATTCACGAAGCTCCATGCAAGAATAAGGCTATTCTTGTAAGGAGTGGTTCATGTCCATTTAGGATAGCAGCGCACCTTGCATATGCATGAAGGAATGCTGCTATCTAAACTAAATGGACACAAACCAGGAACAAGCACAGAGGAAGTGTGTCAGCAGTACCTGCACCTGAAACATGCCCCCTTCACTCTGAGAGTGCTGTACAGAACTTTCTGACACAGATGAGTTTCAAACTATATAATAGCCTGGCTCTAATATTATATAGTAAACGAGTATCCGTAGACACTGAAATATAAATTGCTAACATTTCAGTGTCTGTGGACACTGAAAAAAAAAAAATAAAAACCACAAGCACCTAGAAGGCAGCAGCCTTCACGTGCACACTCCCAAATGTTTGCACTCTTGCCCTACATGCATGGAAGCAGTACGGCAAGAGGAAAGGAATCAGAAATTAAAAAAATATATTTTTTACATGAAATAAATCTGAAGTTTAAGCATTGAGCAGCTTGATTGCCCAGTGCACCGCTATGCTTAGCCTGGCTAAAATTCTGAAAATTATTGACAATTGCTGCTGTGATAGAAAATGTCATCAAGCTGCTGTGGTGTAGTGATACTGTCATGGTATAGCATGTAGAGCATGCTCAGTACGAATCCCCCCTCTGTCAAATTATTTAATAAACTTTTAAGGAATGTGAATGATAGATGTCAATCATATGGCTCATGTATAGCAGAGTAGGGGTGGGAATATGTAAAATATAAATGTAAAAAATTATTTATAAATTTAATGAAAAAAAGATTTAAGCAATGCTTTGCTAGTGTAAACATTGCTTACTTGCTTTCAGCTCTGCTTAGCTGGTGTAAGCACTGCTGTGCAGATTTGCATGGGGCTAAGCATAGTGCAGCATATTAAAACTGGCCAACCAAGAAAAAGTGTGGGAAAACTGCTCTATTTAAACCACACAGGTGGGAATACAGCCATAACCATTTGGAATTGCACACAACAGGACCAAAATGTCTGGCATTGGAGAAGGTGTGCACTTCCCAGCACAACCTTGGGGCATCCAGGAGTCCAGGATCATGGTTTGGCTCCTAGTTAAAAACCATGAGGGCAAGCTACTGCAGGGCCACAAAGTGAAGGCCTGGGACCAGCTTGCACGTGATCTCACCAGTGCCACTGGCATGCCCCGGACTGTTGAGTAGGTATGTCATCACCATAACAACCTGAAGTGGAGGAGGGGTGCACTCTTGGACCAGTGGATCCAAGAAGCCCGAGCACCGTATGTCCCACCTGTCTGCAAGTATGCAGTCTTATGTATCTCTAAGTATGGAAAAAGTTCAACTCATGACTGTGCAGGTGTGATGAATGTGTGATGTCTCCCCATACAGCTGCTGTGGAGAGGTCCCAGAATGTGCAAGCTCATGCCCAGTGACTGGCCTGGCTGTGTCAGCAGTATGGTGAGTACAGAATAACCCTACTATTAGCCGTAAGAAATCAAAATTATAGTAATGGTAGTACTGCCTGTATATATAATTGTACTGTAAAAGTCAGGAATAAATGCCTGTGTCAGGCTGCCAGAGTTACAATGGAGTATTCCCAGCTACTGTGTAATACAGATATCAGTAGCAAACAAGGTACAGTATGCAGGAGAGGAATATTAGAATATGTATGAGTGTATCTGAGTGAACCTGCCAAGAAAGTGCCATGTCAGAGCTACTGTAACAGAAATGAAAAGTATTCCCTGTGCAGATCATAAAGAAATAGTAATTGTGGAGTTCTGAGTCGTACACAAATATGTATGTCAAAACTAACAAAGGTGATATCAAACACTGGTGTATGTCATCACACTTGTACCTGATAAATAGAAATGTGTCAATCCTGCAGAATTTTTTCTGTAAAATGTATTTACTGAGGTAAACTGATTTAGCACTGCTTGTATGCATACTTTAGAATGGGCATGTCAAATAACTGGAAAAAAGCAATGGTACATATTCCTATCAGAATGTGTTTTACTTGTTTATCTGCCAGCATTGTCCTGTGTTAACCTTTCAATTTCAGCTCTATGTAGCTGTGAATGTACTGAGCAATGTATAATGCTAACAGGTGCAGACCTAAAACCTACACTGTGTACTCAAGTATCTAAATTGCAGTATGTAGTTGTAAAACAGTCAAATGTGCAATCCAGCTAATGTGCACATGTTTCACAAACAGTGACACCAATGTCTATTGTGTATGCATAATTTGTACTGAAAATAGGAAACAAATAATGCAACATGTCATAATAAAAGTACTGTGCACAAAAATATGTACTAGATAGAAATGTCAAAAGCAACTCACAACACCTTCCCAGTAGCTCAGTCTGATAAGAACTAGGCCTGTAGTTCAATTTTGCACACACAGCACAGTTTGAATCCAGGGACTACAACTAACATCTCAGTCTGGTTCTACAGTTTTAAACTGCAATCTGAACAGAAAAAATAATGTACTGCAACACATACATTTTCCATACAGGGCACACAGGTAAACAAATCTGAATAGAAATACTAGTATGATGTGTATAACTATGAAAGGTGTACAATCGCTGTGTTGATCAGCCTCAGTCCTATAAACAGATGCAAGCTAGACATCAACACTCTGCAGTCTGGTCCAGAAAAGCCCCTCAGGTGTCACACCATCACAGATAGTTTCCCCAGTTGCCAAGAAACCTGAACACAGACAGCACAATGGTGCAGCAGTAGCATCGTTGCCTCACAGCAAGAGGTTTTCCAGTTCAATTCTTGGCTGGGGTGCCTTCTGTGTGGCATCTGCATGTCCTCCCTGGATTCATGTGGATTCCCTCCCACGTTACAAAGACATGTGTCTGGAGCATTTCTCCCCGGGCCTCCTCTGAAAATTGGCTTTGTTCTAAGTTGGAATTTCCTGGTTAACAAATGTTAATTAAATAAATAAAAATAAAATAAATTTCTCAGTAGATGTATGTGAAAGACACAACACACACTCCAGGTCCTGCAACTAATATGTGAATCCAAAATATGTGTAGAAACAGCAATGTAATGTCTGCAGAGGCCCACAGGTAAATAAATTGGTATAGAAGCAGGTCTGATGTGTATAACTAAAATAAGGGTACAGTTGCTCTGTTGATATTTACAGCTGTTGGTGTGCGGTAGCAGCCCCATGGCCCAGGTAGAGTGTAAGTGTGGTCAGAATGCAGAGTAGTGAATAGTAGTGTACTGTTCTCTTCCCCCACCACTCAACTGATCCAGCCATCACACTGAAACCAACATGGGTATGTTCCTAAACAAACCTCTATTGTTGGGACCGTTGTTCCATTTGGTTTATCATTGTTTAAACTGTGTGCATACTAACATTCCCTGTTGAATAATCATCTTATTGCCTGCCTGACATACCACTAACTGGCATGCTGTTGCAACCCTCAATGCCATTCCATATATGCATGGATTTGGTTTGCTATGGTATTGTTATAATTGCACTGTTTGGGGTAAATGGGAATATCCATGCATGCTATTTTGACTAATGTTGCAATGTGCTGTGCATGACTAACTGATATTCATTGTTAATTTCCACACCATAGCATATATGGGAAGGCAGATCCCAGTGGATGTGCCTCTCCCACTCCACCTGGCCAAGCCACTGGGTCTTAACATATCTAGGACCAAACCCAGACCTCCCACATCTGCCGCTACTTGCACCAACCTTGGGTTGAACTGCTGCAGGGCATGGGGCTCACCCCCCCTGCAAGTGGATATGTTGACATTGTCACCCGGGATGAGGTCTGTGGTGTGGTGCGCAGTGTCCTCCAGATAGAGCTGGATGACTGAATGCACCAGGTGGAGGGCAGGCTGTCGCAGCTAGAGGGGCAAGTGGCCCCTCCAGCCCAGCCCCCAGCACAGCCACCTTCGGGGCTGTGAATGAGTAGTGGTAACTGTCATCGGATGGGGACATCAGTGTCACTACTACCATCTGGGGGGCTCCTGAGCTTCAGCTTCCCAACCACCCTCTGCATCAAGGTGTTTACCCCCCCCATGTGTCATACACTACCCCTGTCTGCTGTCGTGTCTATCTGCAAATGCAACCTCTCCTAGCAAACCTCCCTCACCACACTTACCAATAATCCTTCCTTAACATCCCACTCTCACCTTAAAAAAATAAGGGCATCTGTCCCACAAAAAAAATCACGTCCCATACATAGCTCTGCATTTCGCCCAGAGACATGTACCCAGTACAGAATCTAACCCTACCAATCATCTGTATTGTATGATGTCCACACACCTCCCTGTGGGGTGTTTGGCTCCAAATTCTAAATTGCCCACATTAAAAGCAGCTGTTGCTGCCAAAGAAATGCAGAGCTATGGTCCTTTCCTACACCCGTCCTGCACATCCCTAGTTGTATCTCCTCATTTGTTCCACTGCTTGCCCTAATTTCACCACTTTCCTATCTCCCTTTTTTCTTTTCTTTATTTGAAATTAGCATGGGTTTAAGCAGCCGTAAGTGGGTGTAAGCGAAGCTAAGCTCACGTGTCACTTAACTCCATGCAAACCCGCACAAACCTGCTTATAACTGCTTTAAAGTACCTTAATCACTCTGTCTCCATCACCCTCTCTTCTGCCAAGCAACAAAGTAAGCAGCCCTTGCAAGTTTCAAACCCAGGACCCTGCAAACTATAGCCAAAGTGATTTCTCACTCAGCCATTTCAGATGCAAATAACTCAGCTGTTTTTTCAAACATATCATCCAGCACAGTCATTCAACAGTAGGGGAAATGTATTTACATATGTAGATGTCTGTATGTATATATATATATATATATATATATATATATATATATATATATATATATATATATATATATATATATATATATATATATATATATATATGTGTGTGTGTGTGTGTGTATACACACACACACACACATATATATATATATATATATATATATATATATATATATATATATATATATGTGTGTGTGTGTGTGTGTGTGTGTGTGTGTGTGTGTGTGTGTGTGTGTGTGTGCGTGTGTGTATATACATACATATATGTGTACATATATATATATATATATATATATATATATATATATATATATATATATATATATATATACATACATTATAAAATAACTCAACAAATAAATATATGACCAAAGGCAACATTAATGGGGGTAAGGGGGACCAAAATAAGTACGTCTTGTAATTATTAATATCATCGCCTCCTCTACAGATGAACAGATCTGCCGTGCAACAAAATAGCCAACACTTGCGAGTGTCATACCCAGGACCCTACTCAACATAGCCACAACAAGTTAACAGTAATCCATCTCAGCTGTATGATATCAGGATGATATCAATAACATATCATGCAGAACAGTCTGTCTACCATAGGGAATGTACAATGTGGAAGCAGTAAACATTCCAATGATACAAACACACACACACACACACACACACACATATATATATATATATATATATATATATATATATATATATATAGATATATATGTATATATAGATAGATATATATGTATATATACACATACATACACATATACATATATTAATACATATAGATATGTATAAGAAGATACATATTTAGTGGGTGCACAGCATATTGAACAGCCAGTATTCCTGCAGTTGCCACGTGTTAAAATGGCCAGTGTTTGATTCTTTCATACAAAAGACAATTATTGCATGAAACATATACCCACAGACATGTCAAAGGATATGGCACCACACACAGGTTTGCATACATAGAAATGTTTATTTGTATCCTATTTCAGTTGTATATGCCATTTCATATAGCAGGTAGGTGTTTGAAATACATAATAACTGAGTAATGCAAATCTCAAGCAAAACATTTGATTCAGCAATCTGAAAGCAGAACATATGTTGCTATCCAGGCCAAGGCCTTCAAGTAGTACAAAAATAAAGAAACACTGGCCTGGAAGATAAGAATCAATCAACACTCATTAATTGCTGATGTAGTTCAGCAGCCTCCAATTACACTCTGCACTCAACCCCTAGGGGGAAAAGAATTAAGTTGTCACAATGAAAATGTATCTGTTACATAACAATGCTTAATGTAAAACATCAGTATCACACTGACAAGCAGAACTTTCTCTAAGACAGTAAACACTAGCTCACCACTTTTCCCATGACGAAATGTATGAAAATGTACAGCCATATACCTTCATGTGTCTTACTACTGATACCCCTCACATGTTGTAACAGCCTAGGTTAAAATGGTGCATACCCCTCCCTCATAGAATGACTTACAAGGGCATATAACAGTGTTACATACACTGACCTCTGGACTGTATTACGTCACACACATTTTGTCCAGCTGTAGCCCAAATATATATATGGACCCTACCTCACAATATGTGTGGGAGTCCACAACATCACTGGAATGATAGCAGGAACGCCAGCACTACATAATGACAGGCCACTACTTAACAACTTCTTACTGAATGGCATATGAACAAAGTTTGGTATATAGGTGGAGGACAGAGGCTGGAACACAGGGCCATATTTGCAATATTGCTGTTATACACTGTAAAAGTTGCTGGTGTTACAGGATTGGTTGCAACATACCCTTACTCAGGAATATGAAGTCAAAAACACAAATGGATGTAGCCATGTACTGATAGCACTCAACAGACAGAATGCCACTGATATATCAGAGACAAGACCTGTGTGGTGAACAGACAAAACATAACAGCCAATCCTTTGGCCATCATGTGGATAGGCCCACAGTTGAGAGCTATGCAGACAAACTGCAGTCCATGCAAAACTAGCATGTACACAGAAACCCTGTAAAACTAGTGGTATACAATGCATATAACAATAGTCACACTATCCGTAGGTCTGGAACTTTATATGAATATGTAGTTGGCCTGTGTCTGCAAGTCCTGTTGTAAGAGGTATTGCTACCTGTTGTCTGTAATACTGCTGCCAACACACAGGAAGGATTTCTTCCATAAAAGAAAGGTAAAGGGACTACACCCACATGATGTAGTAATTTATAGTAGTGGGTTGCCATGACAGTGGTAATTGGAAGTACTACACAGCTGGCTGCATGCAGTTAGCAAGTGGTGAACACTGATTGGTGCAGAGGCCATCCCCTGTTCATGAACATCACCTACAAAATCCATGTAGCAACCTATTCAAAGCAGCTCAATCCCTGTAGTGGAAAGAGAAAAAGAGACAGAGAAAGAGGAAAAACATAAAATAGCTAAAACAACTAAAACTACAAAACAAAACAAACTTATATGAGATAAAGGACACATAAAAGTGTACCTAGAAGAGAGGACAATACAACAACAGGTATGAGCAACATATATGCATGCAATTGAATGTAGTACTTGGTCTGTTATAATGGGATAGATGATGTGGAAAGATTTATATGTGCCTTCAAGAGTTGTTGTAATGATGTCCTGCTGAACAACTGCTATGGATATAGCGTCTGGCCCTGTGGGCAGTGGGCCATACCTGTCAACTGTGCAGATCAGCAGAGAAGGACAAGATGTAAGCCATCATAGTGTGTGTGTTGTACCTCAAGACATGTATATTAGTGTGGCAGATAGCTGGTGGTGGTAGTAATGAAGTTATGATAGACACATGAGTTTCAGACCCCACCACCTGCAGGACAGTCATGTGAAATGTGTCACACACACAAATGCCATCGGTTTGTAATAGGCTTACCTGCAATCTGTCCCTATATATACCCCCCCTAATGTTAGGCTGTGTCCACATGTGACACCTGTCTG
>NC_056729.1:837512036-837524536 GCF_019279795.1 Protopterus annectens | reverse complement strand
GCAACAAGCCACCAATGATAGTGTTTCAACATGGAACATGACTAGAAACACATTGCACAATTTGTCGTACAATATGATATATGTCCCAACAGTAGATTTGCTGTAAACATACCTGTTGAGTTGTGCATTCAGATTAATTTTGCAGATATAGTGGGGGGAGAGACAGAGATGTGAATTTACAACTATTATATCCTTGCAGTATGAGGTCCTCAGACCTTTTTTCCTCTTTATGTCTTTCAGGCACCATGTCAAGATAGTGCTTGCCAGTCTATTCCCCCAGGAGAATGAGATTATAATAAACCACCTGATGCATCACTACCACACCCTGTTTGGCCGTACAGCCCATGATCTGTAGGAGAGGACTGCCCTGTCGAATAAGCTCATCCACAGGGTAAACGATGTCAGCCTGCATAACCGCAGTTATGAGCAGGTCCGACATCTTTGCACTGACCTACTTCACCATGCTCATCAGCATGCTGCTGCAGATAGGAGGGACCAGCTTACCACAAGGGGTTCATGCCATCCAGCCCCCCCGACACATGCTGAGGAGCTCCTCGCCAGCCTCAGGGCACCTGCCTGCCAGCAAAATCAAGACCCTGCGGATAGCATTGTGGAGGTGGGTGCTACCCACACAATGGACAAGGAGCATGCAGATAAGGCCTCAGGGCACATCAGTAGACCACTGTTGCTTATCCATCTGCATCTGTAGTGTTTAATTATGCATATGTGGTATAAAATATATACAGTCTGTTGCTGCATTGTAGTAATAAACAGATGTAAATAATCTGTAGTATTGTGGGTTTGTACTTTTGATTAACTGAAATGCTGCTCCCACTCTGTACCTGTGCCACAGGTGTGGCTACTGACAGCACATCTCTCACACAACTATGTAGGTCCCCTCTGGTTTACCTCTGGGGCAGAAGCCTATAGCTGCTGAGTATGGTGTTGTTTGTTCAGGTTTGCCAATACACCGGCCATTTCATGGTCATGTTATTTGCCATGCACACATTTAACGCACCTACCCATAATGCATGCTGTACATGTTCACTTATTGTTGCTGTTAACTGCACTGTATCACAGTGGTCACCATGGTGGCATATCTGAAGGATATGTAAGGGTCCTGCAATATAACTAGCAACCTGTAATTGCAAGATATGTGCACAAAGATGAACATAATGATGGGACAAATGGCCTACAGTAGGAACATGTCTGAAACATCACGCTTATACAGTGCTACAACAGTATATATACCACTATTACAATGTCAACTGTTACAGATCTACACAACAGCATATCTGAATACCACATTTCACAACACTTACAACCTCTAATATGGTCCTAACATGAGCAATAAATGTGCAATATGGAATCCTATTAGGACAGCAAATATGGGGAATACGTACTTTAACAAACACTGGAAGCATATGTGTGCATACACTCCAAATAACATATTGTGGAAGCAGCTTTTGAGGTTCTGACAGCATTCACTCTTCATGAGTATGCACCTACCGGCAAGTACAAGTCCACAATGTCACACCGAGAAATGGTCTGCTGTCCAAGATATATGTCCATCAAATTTGCCCACTCACCTGCAACAGAGGCAGCTGTGGCTTGCACACATCTTACAAGTCATGGAATGGATCCCGTACCCAACAGGTGGCACACAGAAGTGGGACAAGTAGCCTTACCTCACCATTGCATATACCATGGCAAACAGTGCAGACAGTCATGTATGTGATAAGGATGTATGGGACAACATTAATGTAGAAAATAAAAAGATGGCCATCCAAGACAGATGACGACACATGTTACAAACTGGTCATGCAGGCTACCTAATAACATGCTGTAACACTGAGTGAGTTGCAGGAATGTCTAGCAAGTACTGGCTGTGCAGTACATATGTTGACAATCACCTGAACTCTGCAGAAGTGTGGCCCATGGGTTAGGGTAATCCGATGGGACAGTTGTTCTACAGGAAACATCAGCCAGGGCTCTCTACAGGTAACATATGCATAATCTCACAAGTCCCCCAAAGGCATGTGTTGCAATGTGTAATGGTGTACCAAGACCAAGTTTGAAACCTACAGACAGTATCAATTAAGATACATGTGCTGCACAAGCAACATCTCACTCCACCTCAGGTCCACCATCCCCATCTGTAGCCCATAGTTGTCAAGCATCTGCAAAAAAGCTGAAGATGGGGGGGGGGGGTCATCATCCTGAAACACTCATGTAAAAGCAAAAACTGAGGGTGATGCTACTCAATGCTAGAAGTCTAAATCTCAAAATGCACTCACTCAAGGCACTCCTTAAAATGGAGAACATCGATATCTGTGCAGTGACTGAGACCAGGTTCTAGGCTCCTGAGAGCACCACTGCACTACCAGGCTATATAACTCATACCACACTTTTCGGCCATGTAACCTGGACCGGGACACCAAAGGCGGAGGTGTGTCCATTCATTATTCATTAAGGATACCCACGTCTCCAGGCTAGTTTCTCAGCATAATACAGCTGAGGTTATCCAAGTGTAACTAACTCTGGGCAAAACTGCAATCCAAATTGTAGCTTGCTACAGATCCCCCACCATGCCCAGAGATTCCCACTCCTCTTTTCTTGATGTACTGGAAAATATTAGGGTTCAACCAAATACCCTAATAATGGGCGATTTCAACTACCCCACCATTAACTGGGAAAACTACTCATGTACCAACTCCTTTGCTCAACGCTTTCTGGAATTCATAAACTCCAATGACCTGGATCAACTTATCCACACCCCCACGAGGGGCAACAATATCCTAGATCTAGTCATTACCAACATGAGTGACCGGTGTTCCACACCTGAAGTCAATGCCTCATTGGTCCGATCTGACCATAAGCTAATTACCCTAGATATCCACATCCTGCCCACACCCCCATTAAGGAAACCATGGTAAAAAAATTTCTCCAAAGCCAACTTTATGCTTCTTAAGACAGAAGTGTTGAACTTCATGACAGCCATACAGATGGACAATACAGTTATGACTACTAAATCATGCACAATTGCATTTTATAAGCACTTACACGAGTGCATGGATCGTGCTATCCCAAACAGAACCAAGACACTATCCTCCAAAAAAAGGAAGCCAATCTGGTGGTCCCCTGCCATAAACAAACTGTACAACAGAAGGAAGAAACTGTTGCAAAAGAGAGTAAGATCCCATGAGTGGAAGAGCTCCCTGGTCAGCCTCAGTAAGAAGCTGCGATCCCTGATAAAATCCTCCAAAGCAAGTTACGAAAACAAAATCGCCACTGATTCTAAAGACAACCTCAAAGCATTCTATAGCTATGTCAAGAATCTGAATGGCAACATTTAGATCTGCTCTGAGTTACAGCACAATGGCACTAAATATACAAACCCAACTGATATTGCCAACATCCTGGCAGATAGTTTCAATGCTAACTTCACCCCCAAAAAAGCCCATCTCTATACCGGAAGAATGCAAAGTTCCTGTAATCACGGCTGCACAGGTAAAAACCACACTCTCCAAAGCCAAGAACACAGCATCCATGGGACCAGACAACATCCCAGGCTGCATTCAACACAAACTACAGAACGAACTTGCACCCCAGCTAAATACCATGTTCAATCACAGCCTCACCTCAGGCTTTGTGCCTGCTGAATGGCATACATCGATGGTTATCCCACTCCACAAGGGGGAAGCCACCACGCACCCTGGGAACTGCCACCTTATTAGCCTGATGAGCCTGGTCCGCAAGGCCATGGAACGTATCATCATGGAACTTATAAACAAAGACATTGGTATTCTCCAAACTCTGGGCCCCACCCAGTTCAGGTTTGTAAAAGGCAGATCATGTCTACTAAACCTGATATACTTCTTTGAAGCAGTCATCAAAGCTGTAGACGAGGGTAAAGTGGTTCACACAGCCTATCTAGATCTTGCCAAGGCTTTCAACACCATCTTCCACTCTGGAATTATATATAAACTCACTAAACTAGGTATAAATCCCTATGTCACAAGATGGGTTGCCAACTGGCAAACTGTCAGAGCCCACACTGTGAAAGCAGCAGACTCCAAATCCGACTTCAGACCAGTGACAAGTGGAGTACCACAGGGTTCAGTCCTGGGTCCTCTCCTGTTTGGTATCTACTTCTCTGAAGTACAGGCTAACACAGAAGGTCTTTGGCTAATGAAGTTCGCAGATGACTGCAAACTAGGAGCCATAATTGAAACTCCTAATGATGTGGACATCCTACAAAAGAGCCTCACTGAGACAGATGCCTAGTGTCAAAGCCATAGCCTCAAGCTCAATGTCAAAAAGTGCATTGTCATCCCCTTTGGTAAAAGCTCTATACCCATGAACTACAACATAGGTGGTAGTATACTTAACACTGAAAGTGTGATAAGAGTCCTTGGGACACAGGTGAACAGTAGTCTCTCCTTTGATAATCACATCACCACAGTAGTCAGGAAATCCTTATATGTGGCACACCTAATCACAAAAGGTTTCTCATCCAGAAAAAAAGACGTCATTGTTCCCCTCTACTCATCACTCATTAGACCCATTATAGAGTACAATGCCCCTTTTGGTATGTACCTCACAAGACATCTACAACAACTGGAAAGGCTGCAGAAATCCTCAGAAAGAGGACTACTGGCCTCAAGCAGATGCCCTACGCAGACCGTCTCAAAAAAACTCCAGCTTTACTTCATCGCATATCGCCTACTCAGAGGTGATCTCTGCCTAATATACAAAGCTATGTCAAACCCAGAGATGTTGGACATGTTCCACTTAAAGAAATCCCAATCCCTCTGAGCTACATGCTCTAGGGACCTAAACTTTGTCACCACAATAAACAGGACATGCTGGAGGGATAGATTCCTGTCCCAGAGACTTCCCATACTCTGGAATAAACTACCTATCTATATCAAACAAAGCTCCTCATTAGCACTCCTCAAGAAAAATCTTGATGATTGGATGGGAAATAGGAAATTCACCCTGGGGATCACTTCTGTGGCTCTGCTTGACAGTGGCACAGGAAAATAATTTTCTTGGGTGGCAAAAGCCCGAATACTTTTTTGGCTGGGCTTGTATAGGCCCCAGGGCTGATAGCCTAGTACCTACCTATGAACCTATGAACCTATGAAGCAGACATCCAAAGCTCACTAGGAATGGCTGTATCTGCTCATAGTCAAGGTCATAAATTGTGGCAGACATAACCCTGACTCCGCAGCAATAGTGAAGGCACTGTGTGAACTCCAAGGGCTGTGCACATGAGTTGACCTTGCAATCTTGCAGAGTTGGGGGATATTTGTAGGGCAGTGACCAAATACTGGCAAGTGCAGATGGCCCATGCTAGTATACCCCTTCCAGGAATAGTGACTGCTGTAGTACACTTAACAGTTGGTTCAAAAAACCATCATGATAAGGGAGTGCACACTTATGCACCCACAGATTATATGCATCTCAATCAGCATCTGCACAACTAACACATTTGTTTGATACTGCATTTGAATGCACAGGTCATATGTCACATATCAGGTTCATGTAATGTTAACATATGCAGTACTATGGCCCCACAGCATATCAGGTAAGAGGGTGCCATGTCAATAAGGGTGTGCACACTCCTCATAGCCACAATAGGGTTTGAAGGTTGTCAGTGTAATTGGATTTTATTGGTCATACATGCACCGCTGATGATGAGATCTGCAAATCAGACATCAATCATTCACTATTGACATCTGTCCACATATCATCCCAGGTATGTGCCAGACAAACACATAGGGGCTGTGAGCAGCAGAGCAAACATAACTGAAACACATATACACATTCAGCAATGGAGGTACACCTGTGAGGTATGGTGCACAATACATGCCAGGGTGTTGAACAGGTGCACAGCAATACTGTGTACATGGGTGCAGTGTGTTCCAGGGGAAGGAGCATCACTTACTAACACAACCCATGCATCACACAGATGTATAATTTTAGTAATAGGGATTGACTATAGATGCAGGGCATGCTGTTGAGTGCCATATGTCATGCATGTTGACAGATGGGTAATGAAAAGTCTGTGTGTAATATCTTTATGAACCTGACCTGTAAGTGTGTCTGTGTGTGTGTGTGTGTGTGTGTGTGTGTGTGTGTGTGTGTGTGTGTGTGTGTGTGTGTGTATGTGTGTACAGTTAAGCAATGACATACAGGTCTTAAAGTGTTTTTCTTGTTTATCCCTCACAGGTGGAGAGGTGGGTCAGGGTCCCTTCTGCAGGAAAACCGATATTAGTGTCCATACAGACACTGACAATGATGATAGGTGTGTTGAGGCACAGACAGGGTTGTCAGGGGCTGAAGCTATGCCATCGTTTGACATCCCACTCTTATCCACCCCATCCGCACACACAGTCACATTGCCTATACATACCCCATCACCAGTGGCCATAGATGAAGAAAGTTGGTGGGTGGTGGCATGGGACAGGACAGTGTGGTGTCCATGGCACATGTGTCTGTACGCAGCAGCCATAGCCAGATGCCTGATGAGATACCACAGAGGCTGATGTACAGGGGTGCTCATAGGAGGGCTGCTGGTCATCAAGCCCATGGCAGAAGTGCCAAATCTGGTGTCACCAGACACATGATACTGGCCATCATGGAGGTGCAGGCATGTATGGAACAGTATACGTGATCTTGCAGGTGTCCACAGTTATTTTGCAGAGGACCTGGATAGATAGTTGTGTGAGATGGTGGGAATCCTCGACGGTGGAATGTCTGTGCTTGAGCATATGGTGGGAGTAGTGTGACGGCCAAGTGGACGTAAGCCAGCAACACCAACAGCTGGAGGTTGACGTGAACGTGCAAGAAGACAGAGCCGCTCCGGTAGTGGCAGTACCAGCCACAGCACTGCAGGGGGGTGCTGTACACACCACAACATAGCAGGCCATGGGCAAGTGGCCCTGGCCAGTCCCAAGAGAGACCTGGATCCAGAGGACATATGTCATCATAAGGGGAGAGTACCTTATCATGACTTGTACCTGATGGTGCCCATGTAACCTCAGGCAGGCACAGTTCTCTTGTCTGTGGCTAGAGACGGTGAACTGTACACCCTACCAGGTATGGCCTGCAGCTGTCCAACAAACCCCTGTATAAGGCAGCCACATGGCAGGACTGTATGCATGCATACACACACACATCACCAACACAGCTAGGGTAACCCCATACCTACACACACCATATAACAACAGCCCAATTAATAATGAAACCCCCTAACACACACACACACGATGTAAAACAAATGGCTCAGCCTAGATTTCTGGGAAACCCACAACACACCCTGTGCATATGATGATACCTGTGCCACATCCCCTGTCATCCATAACATCGATGCAGGGACAGGCTAATTTGGTTCTAATGCACAGGATGACTGTACTATGGTGTACCAATGTTATGCTGTGTAACATGTTTTCAGCACTAACATTTAATGCTTACACATCAGGATGTGTAGCTGTCCAGCCATGATGCATTATAGCTGTTATTAACACTGAGTTATAGTGGTCTCCATAATGTATTCCGTTTGTGTTGTAGGTGTCTATGTGTCAGCATGATGTTGGTCTGCTATTGTTTCCTACAAGGGGTATGGCACTGTGGTGACACCTTGACAGTGACATATCCTGGGTACAGATGAACACAAGTCACAGGTCTGTATAACAGTTACTGCATGTGCCACATACCTGATAGGTAGGTCTGAGAATTGTATACAGGTGAGTGCATGGTGGCTGATGTCAGCAGCCCTTCTACAGTGGGCAATGGTAAATGTACTGGGTTGTACACACCACATGTTTGTATATAACACACAAACACAGAGTCTTTGGTGTTGATGCAATACATAGAGAATACTGTACACATGGATGTAAGCACTTTTGCAAGGGACCCATTTTAGCCTATGTAATTCCACCAAGACATAATAGGCACAACATCACATTGGGAAATGATCAGTCTGCTAGTTTAATGTAATTGACAATGGTACTGACAGGGTATATGTCCCTTTCCCCAATAGTGCAATCCTCAACTTGGTAAACATAGGTGTGCTGGTGTGAGTGGCACAGCCCTACCCTCTGGAGGGTGTGGTGTGGTGTAGAACCACATATAGTGTGATTGACAACTACTTAACCTGTTAACATGAACTGTACAGTATTACAGCCAACTAAGCGAGGGGATACACTCAACAAAAACTGCAATGATGGTGGCTGTGTCCACAAGATCCACACCCAGCTATATATACCAACCCCAGTATTGCTATACAGCTATACAATGGGGAAGAGTGCATTTACACATCTACTACTAATTGTGATGGAATGAATTTCCACAGGAAGATACATGTGAAATGTTAGCATTTGCCAGTCAGTTCTCGGACAGATAACCTCCTGGGACAAGTATATTCTGCAAACTGAAGTAGATCCCTTCACATAAACACACACTCTTACTTGGCAACACTGGGACTAGAACCCCTACCTAGGTACATAGTGCTACTAATGTGTGTGGCCTTAATTGCACACACCACACATCTTTTAGGATGAGGTGTGTTCCAGGTTACATGTTAAGTGAAGAACATCACCAGGCCTTGCACAATATGGTAATGGGGAATGTACAGGTTGTTCATGAACAGTACACAGTGCGACATACTGTCATATACACATTGACAAACACATAACAGTCATACGCACATCTGAGACACCTGGGTTTATCAGTGCTAACTACCTTGTCAGTGTGCCCATTCTGTTGTCACCGATAAGTTGCACACATCACATGCATCACTGGGCTGGATAGTATAATCAATTATCTGTATGGATGATGGTGACAGTGGTCCCCATTCAGTGGACCTTGGGACATGCACTGTGGGTACCATGGTGTAAAGACAGTATACCTAGCACCTACACCCCACATTGGATATTGTACTCACTGAAACCCATGATAATATTCTGACATACCCACCATCACACATTGCCCAGGACTACATTACAACCCCTTATCTATCTCAAGAGTGCTACTACAGGGATATGCATCTATTGCACATACCACAGGGAGAGTAGGGTGATGCTTTGTCATGAGTCTCCTATGGTCAGCAACATCACTATCCCTTATAGTCTGTGGCAAGGTGTATTGTATTAGGAGAATGTGGCCTCGGAATGCCATATCATGCAAACATACACACTTGCACACATACACATACTTGCCAGAACTCAGAGGGTAACCCATTCTTATCTACTCATTTGTACAAAAGTGGTGTGCTGGTACGGCAAGCTCCAGGTAGCCCATAGGGTGAAGAGTGTAACAAGGTACGTGTAATGTCCATTACAGCAGCAGCCATATCTAACTATGGCAATGGGGGATGCAGTGGGTGTGAAGAGCCTCAGGGTATTATCAACTACAGGTTTACAAACACACAGAGACACTGTTATTTTCAGTAATGCACACTGACACATTTGTCAGTACTGGGGTCCGCAGGTGCAGGTGTTCATAGGTGTGTACCAGGATATTGTCCATGGAAAGAGGGGAAGAGTAGGGGATGTGGGTACAGTCATATCATGTCACCTGCTATTTGCCAGCAGGCCATCTATCAACTGATGCCACAGGAGTGATTCTCAGGGTGAGAGTTAAATGCAACAGCCAATCATCTGGTTGACTCTTCCAGAGGGCCAGTGAGGTGCTCCAGTTGACATGTATGCAACATGTATTATATAACAAGGTCAGTGTCTGTCTGGGAGACCTGTACCCAAGCACGTTCTGTTGACTATGATAGTGTAGTTGAGGTATCCATGGCAGGGGGTGTGTACAGGGTGGGGATTCCTAGCTGTAGCATTCATAACACAGCTGGGCAGACATGTCGGTGTCACTCAATCATAGATTTCCTGTAAGCAGCCAAGATGGATACTTGACATCTCCACATCTATACAGAGGATAGACAGACATCTGCTAGCCAACTGGTCATGCATTAGGATGACTGTGTTGACAAATAGATGTCTGACCCTGATAGGTATGCCATTACTACATGACAGCAGCCCTCAATGACATGTCCTATACACACAGTAGTCTACAGTTAATATCCACACGTTAGATCAACATCCAGTAGAAAATATTTAATTACACACAGCTCACACACCAAGAACACAACAGTGAGGACTCAGAGTCCATCTTTGCATGCAGGGGTGTTTGGTTCCAGTACTACAATCTGCAATCTACTCTTACTTGGGAAAGCACTGTCAACAGTAGTAATGTAATGGTACACTACATGCCAGTGTGACTGCATATAACCTTGGATACTACCCATGTATGTAACACATTAAAATGGAAAAGAGTGTTGTACAAGCCATATATACTCAGGTGTTCCAGACAGTAGACTCACACACCTTGGTACTGTAATGACAGCACATAGATGCATGTTATGTACATGTAATTAAATACACTTATTAAAAATTTCATTACCCTGCTATTTTATCAGACTAGAATGTGATCACTGGTTACCAGGGCTGAGCCAAACTTAGCAGGTTTCAGCATTGCTTAAATGTAAATACTAAGCAGATTTGCGCACCGGTAAATTAACCCTACATGGTGTAAGAGCCTGTTCGTTTAACCGTACATTAGCACCAATTACCATCAACGCAAACCCAAGCAAACCCACTTAAAGCTGCTCAAAACTACTTTAAACACTCTGTATCCAACAGTCATTGTTCTGCCTATCAACAAAACAAACACCCCTTGCAGGTTTTGAACCCAGGACCATGTGCACTACAGTCACAACAGTTACCTCCTAAGCCATCACAGCTGCACAAAAGTTTATTTTTTCCATTATATCTGTCAGTACACATAATGAATAGTAGTGAACAAGGTTTTTGCCATCTAAAGTTGTGTAGTACTTGTTAGTGATAGTATTGAATCAAGTACGTTGTTGTATTTAAATATACACATATCAGATAAATACAGTGTGATACATCTGGAAAGCTATATGCAACAGTCATGTTTACACATAACAAGGATATATATATATATATATATATATATATATATATATATATATATATATATAAAACATATGTCCATAACATGTAGTGGAGTCATACCTCAGCACCAATAGTCACAACTTCTTAGTGCAAGGGGATGTCATGTTAGTATTGCATGTATAAGTGTAGACTTTTGCTACTGTAACAGGGGTTGTCTTAACAGAAATGTATAGGAAGTCACATCTGATATTGACATATATGCCAACAGTTACTGATAGCCATCATAAGATCATCATAGTACAGTATCACACAAATCACAGTAATGATCCTGTGGAATACAGCAGAGATATGACCAATACATGTGGACAGTCTGACACACTCTGATCAGTCCAAAGGTATACACAGCACCCCTTAGTGCAAGACGTGTAGACCAAGCCTGACAAAGTTGATGTAAATGGGGATATCATGAAAATACTGGAATAGATAAGCTCACACAGTTTATGCATTCACACACTCCTGTCTGTCCTGACACATAATAACCAGAGGTCACAGTCCCACATACTACCCACTTGTTAGTGAAATACATCTGTACAGCATCCCACTGCTTTATAAGAAATACACAACAGTTATGGTGGCCCAGCAACACATAACATCACACTGGATAAATAGATTGAGCTACTAGGCATGTCATAAAGCACTGTGCAAATATAGGCAGACTGCCACAACACTGGCCTACATTTCTTCTGGGGAATACACATGTAACTGCAAGTATAGCAGGCTCTACAGGCATGTAACAGCATGGAGTAGCAGACACCCCTGTGAAAGTGCATACCCACAACCAATCTGAACACAGCCACAGTCACATATGGTAAGCATACTTAATATTACAGTATATGGACTGTGTGAGCAACACCATCCTCATATGTGCCACTTACACACTTACCCTACATATATTGGGCCAATACAGAGTGTATTCCAATGCCTGACTGTGGTATGGGAATTGTGTCGGTCAGGCCCTACAAACATGTATGCCGAAACGGCACCATTTACTGCAGCAGCATGCAACATCACATAGAACATGACCAAGAACAATGACATCTACCACAGTCTACATACAGGCCAAGGTATTTATTCATAATACACACTCTGTCGACAATCATCATAAGTACACAGACCTCACTACTGTACACACTACAAGAGAATATCAAGGTTTTGTCCTCAAATATAAGGCATACTATACATAGCATGTCTAGCAGTCTGATATCTCACTGGCTTGATATCAGGTATGATGTCAGTAAATAATGTAATGAACATATGCACCTCTTACTGCATGACATATGCACAAAGGTTGACTGAGTTGTGGCTGGAGGCACAAACACAAGGCCAATATTGACATGTTGTTGTGATAAACCCATACATTTACTGGTGTAACAGGGTTTGTTGTGACATATGTCTTCTGAGGGATATGAAGTCAGTAACTCACATAGATGTCACCATGTACTGACTGCA
>NC_056729.1:837139536-837184536 GCF_019279795.1 Protopterus annectens | reverse complement strand
AAACCTGTGGTGCTCGACATGACCAGGATGTAGCTGCACATGGAACAGTAGGTTATGCAAGTCTGACAACATGTGTTGACAAAATGTACGACATGTGTCCCGACATGGGGAGAGTGGGCAGTGTGTAGGAGTGTGTTCATACCCCAGCTGTGCTCACAGTAAGGATGACTTCTGTAGAGGGGTGTCAGGTAGGGGAATCATGGGTATGCAATCATGGCCCTAAGTGTGCAGGTGCTGGTTGGCAGAGATGTATTAGGTCCGCCCAGTGGAAGTAATTAATATTCCAATGTGGATATAGCAGATGCCCATACCTCTCAAACCTTAAGAGCACATCTACTGGATAGTCCGCAAACCATTGGGGGAACACATAGGTACCATATCAGTGAACTTTACCCGGTTAACATGGACGTCCGTGATTATGAATCAGAATCTAACACAGTCCCAACTAAACCCTTCTAGAATTAGTGATATTAGGTGGACAGGTGGCGGAATAAACGTAATGAATAATGACATGTATGAGTCATAAACAGCATGTACCAATCATCTAAATGTGTCTCTGAGGGTGTTATGCAGTGTCCCTGATTCAGTATTCATTCTCCCCCATTTGTATGTGAGGTCTGCTAGTGAATGAAAGCGCATATTCTGCCGACTACCTAAGGTAGATGATAGCATAATAGGTTGGGGTTACCAACTGTTCACCTTTGCGAGGGACACTCCCTTTTGGGCAGTTGTGTCCTGCAAAATAAATGTTATTATGGCACATGGCCTGTGATTTATGGCAAAGAAAACATATATTGTCTGTAGTGGTTGCATAAAATGATTATGTTGTATCTGAGACACCTAGATGTTATAGGAAACAGTATTAGCAACTATAATGCTACAAGAATAACCTTTTATTTAGACAAAATGGTGAAGTACTCTATTTTCTACTGGCTGTGGGTATGTGTTGCCCTGCCAAATCTGACATCTCTACATATAGGTCCTATAGGCCTGCCACCTTTCAAAATGGCCAACGTGGGACCTGCACCATAGAAATGCCAGACATACCAGGTCAGAACATACCTACAGCCGTGCATAGTACAGAACTATATGTATTTGCACAAATAAAAGCTTAGTCTAGTAGCAGTCCACTTGCTTATGCCACTTCACATAACATATAGAAGTATAATATATACAATAACTGTTACATGCAACTATTAGAGAAATGTAGAATGTAATATTGTCCTGTAATCAGGACATTTGCTGTGTCTTGATTATTTTTGCATGACACATCCGCCTAAGGAGGGACTGTCTCATGCAAATTGGGACAGGTGTTGATCTTAAATTCCCACCTCTGCCAATTTAAAAGGTGGCAAACCTACAATAGGTATGCGGTAGCATGACCCGGCAGATGGATGTGAGTCCCAAAACACATTTACTTGTCTGCATTGCAGAGTATCGGTGTCCATGTATCAGCCAGATGGGAGCAGATTGTATGAGGTACACGCATATAATATGATTAACTCACTGGACAGGCCACTGATTCTGTACAGTCGAACGCCATGCCGTCGCCTAATGGTCAGCCATACCCGATACCGCAGTCATGTAGTCTGATGCAATAGGCATCACAAGGGATCGTGCCCACCCAGCGTGAGTGACACATGCTAGCACCAATGTTGGTGCATGTGCAAGTGAGGGAGCGAGCGGGTGGAAGCGTGTTTTGCTACCAGTATGTGAGTATTGCACTGGTAAAGGAATGTGGAGGCTAACCAAGTGTAAGAAGCTGTAACCAGAGGTCAGCAGTGCTTAACACTGTGCAAACCCATGCACAGCTGCTCCCAACTGCTTCAATGTGCCTTACTCCATCTGTATTCAATGAGCTTGTTCTGCCCGCAAACAAATAACTGCCCTTTACAAGTGTTGGTAGCAATACCCTGTGCACACAGCTAATGTGAATTACCAATACACCATGGCAAATATACAGACAATAGACAGTACCACACACATACCATACAGCACAGTCATCCAACAGTATAGCAATGTACCTGCAGATATGTCCAGACCACTGGTGTTTGCAGACCTGGCCTTCTTGTGTTTACATGTGTGAGCATGCCCAGTTTGACCATTCCGCATGTTGTCGACTGACATTGCCTCATACCTTCATAAGTTTGAACATGCCCAGTATGGCCAACTGTATTGCATGTGTTACATGTCCAGGTAGTGTGTACTGCGGTGCCGACCACTGTGTTGTACACTGAGAGGTGGCATGCTGTGTCTGCAGGGTATCCATCAGTCATGTGGCATTGACTGTTGCTACATTTCTGCACAGCATGGGGGGACATCCAACTGTATCCACATTCCTACACAGCACCAAGGGGGGGGGGGGGGCACCTGACTATTGCTATATGTGTATGTTTGAAGGGGGGCACACCTGACACTTGTACACTTTTGCTACTACTGTACTGGTATGTCAGGTACTCCATTTCAGTGTGTAGACGTACCTATTGTGCTGGCTAGAGGCATATCAGTGTAGTCCAAATCTTAGCCTTAATTACCAACATATTAGTTTCAGACGTCCTACCCTTCACAGCCTACATCCAACTGCCTGGCCTGCTGTAGTCTGTGTGGGTCTGTGGGGGGTTCATCCATAGGGCATATTTAAAAGCCACAGTACAGCATTTGTCTGTGTTGGTCTACACTTGTACAGCTGGTTGAGACTTGTGTGGGCTGTATGGACACACATGATGCTTAACCCATTACCAGCAGTGGGTTATGACACCCTGTGCACTACTGGCTACTATGGTGACCCCCTGTATGTGCTACAGATGTCATGGTGCCACTCTGGATGTCTACTGTCTGCTGCCTTAACATTCGGCCACCAAATTCCATTGCATGCTCACATCCATACCATAGCTACAGGTAACAACACATTCTAATACAACTGCCAATTGTTAGGTTGATTGACTTACCTTGAGGGTGTGCCAGACCTGAGGATGGTGCTGGAGAGCTGCCTATGTCGGATGCACATAGTACACTTCCTATACATGGCTGAACACAGGTAGTGTCATGTTTGGCATCCCTTTTACTGTCTGTGCGAGTCATAGAGGGTGAAATTTCCTGGGGGCCTACTGTGTCAGTGCATATGCTATGCGTTGCCTCTTTGCCAAGGCCAGGTCATACTGGGCATGCCTCCTTCTGCCTACTGGGTCTGGCTCAGGTTGTTCCTCCTCTGAGTCACTCTGTGCCTGTACAGGCCTTGGCCTTGGTGGGGGGCTGTGTGGCCATGTGCCATGCTGTTCCTGCTGCAGCTGTTTCACATACCATAACAATTTGGGTGCATGTAGCTGGCGAATAATGCAAGACTCCATCGGATGTGTCCGGACACTGGAGCCATGACCTGAGCATCCCAAACACACACTCTATTATATGTCTGGCCTCTGCATGTGCCTCATTATGGTGTCATTGTTCAGGTGTGTATGCATTTCTAATGAGTGTCATCAGCCACGGCTCCATTGAGTACCCAGCATCCCCCACTAGGTGACTGTAGGGGATGTCCATATTGGCAAAGCTTTGATACAGCCGTGTCAGATGCCATACATCAGAATCATCATAGCTTCCAGGGCAGCCAGCACACACATTCAGTATAATGCCCTGGGTATTGCATATGACCTGGCAGTTGATGGAGTGGATGCCCCTGCAGTTAATGTAGGCCCTACTCTGCTCACTGGGTGGTGCTTTGATGCATACATGCATGCAGGCTATAGCACCCACTACCCAAGGGTAGTCTGCCATTTGGTGGAAGAGATGCATATTGCTGTTCAACACCTCACGTGTGTTGAGGATATGTACGTGCTCACTGGCATGTGGTGACATGGCATCCAGGAACTGGTGGAATACCCTGAATGCAGATGCCTGAGAGATCCCCATGATATCCCCAGTTGTGCTTTGGGAGGTACCTATGGCTGGTATACCTAGGCCTACAAATACCTTGGTATCCACTGGGATGGGTTTCCCTCAGCCTGTTCAATGTGTCAGGTTTGGCCAGCACAGCTCAACAATCTCCAATAGGAGGTCTCTGCCCACCCCATAGCGCTCCACTATCTCCAGCTCATGTAGCCCCTGGTAGGATACCCTGGGTCTGTACAGTCTTCTCTGTCTCCTCACTGAGGGTTGTTTGGCAGCATTCACATCCTCACCACCCTCAGCCTCCTGCACATGTTGGTCTATGTTGCCTGCTGCAGCCCTTCTCATTTCGTAGGATTGTTTCTTAAACTTTCCCCGCATGTATACACTGGTGGTGCAGAGTGTAGAAAAACCCAAGGGGATGGTGTTTGCTCACTTTATCATAGTGTTCTGGGCTGGGTTGGTCTGCTGGGCCTGTAATCTGCTGATTATGATAAATATCACCTGTTTGCCCAGCTTGTTCCCCTTGACTACTCTCCTACTGCTGTTGTCCCTCCCAATTGCATTTGGCAGGTATAGACACACCCCTAGCTTAGGCATGTTAAGCTAGGAGCAATCCTGAGACACAGGACTCCAATCTACGTACAGTGTGCCTGAAACACCCCTCCTATGCTTTCACCTATATTCAAGTCCTGCACCCGGCTATCTATACAGATACACTCTTGGGACCTGCATCACACCCTGGGGATAAATGGGATTCACTATTTTCCAACTCGTTTGCATAGTATTGTGTTCTAATGCATACTTACATGACCCATACTGAGCCTCCCCAAAAATAACCACTGCTTACTGTCATGCAGACCTACACACAACCGGTTAAAACTGCCTTACTATCACTGTATTTAATGTCCCTTGTTCTTCCCAGCAACAAAACAACTGGCCTCTGCATGGCTCGAAACCAGGACCCTGCACACCACAGATGATGTACTTTACTACTATGATGGCAGATATACATACATCTGAGGTTATCCCGTACAGATCATCCAGCACAGGCCTTCAACAGTACAGGACGTGTATTCCATCATGTAGATTTATGTGTGCTAATGTCCACACACACACACACACACACACACACACACACACACACACACACACACACACATATATATATATATATATATATATATATATATATATATATATATATACACATATACATATACACACACATACGTAGATGTCTCATTAGACAAGAATGAAAAGGAAACCACATGCGGCTCCTGCATGATGTACTGGTGTTACTATCAAGGCAAGTGTGTTTCTGTGCATCACACGGGTTCAGACTGTATTAAGGGTAAGATTAGGGCTGCTGACATTACTCACCAGGCCTATTGCCGAATATATGTGTATGTCTTACCAACGCAGTCTCTTGGCCGATTGTGACATTTATGGCCACTATATAGGAAAACAACAAAACACGCTCCTCAACACATACAGTAGCTAGCCATTCACAGACACCAACACATAGGATATGACTGCCAAACACACACACCTGTCATGCCTTGGGATAGAACACCTACCTGTTTATTCTATCACACTATAGCATTACGCAGTTACAGAACACGCTACCGAGATTACTGGGGCACAGCACTCCCAGAGGTGAACTTCTAGGTGGGTGACATCATCAGCATTGGCAAAGTCGGCGGTAGAGATTGTATGGAGTGTGAGCAGTCTAAAAGCATATTTCTGTCCCCAGGCAGACAGAGACAAACACATGCTGCTGGTGGGGTCAGAACAACTGCCTATCTACAGACCACTATTACAATACTACATAGAAACAACCCATGCCACAGACACTGCATCTTTTAAGACGTCAATATGACCTTCTAGAAATGCGGACATTGACATGGATCCTGGCAGTTACGATGTACGTACCTGTGAACCTGTGTGTTCAATGTAGGAATCCATCCTGAAGTAGGGTATGGCCATCTGTTGACTGGATGACTACTATCACTATACAGGGTTACAATGGCCATGCCCATGCACATAGAGACACATGACCAACACAAGGTGTCGCTGGGCATGCTCACACACTTAGTAGCACACAGCTGTTTGTAATGCACTATGTGTCCATCTACACAATGTTATACTGGGCATGCTCACACACTTAGTAGCTCAGGGCTGTTTTGTATGCACTCTGATTCTAAACACGGAAAGGCAGAGTGGCCATGCTATTACAATTAGATGTGAACAACACATTGTAATGGATTCTGGTGTCAATTGTTGTCATTGTTAGCAAGAACGCTGCACTACATATATCTGACATCGGTCTTCTACACAACGTCTGCTGATGTCCATCACCTTAGATGTACCAATCTAAACCTGGCACACTAATACCACCCGTGGTGATGTCCTGCCAGGAGTGGCTACTTCGCCCATATAGTGCCATACATAGTTGAATGTCCTGAGACCAGGTAACACCCTGACACCTAGCGTACAACTGCATTGTATGTGTATGCTAAACAGTGCTAGATGTGTAGCATTCATAATCACAGCTGCCCAAAGTAGATCCAACAATGGGGAATACTGGCATCTGTGCAGTGAGGAACACCTGGCTAAAGGCTCAGTTGTGCACAATAGCACTGCCACCGTATACCTTGGGTACAGATATGTGGGCCATAACACAGTTACGGACTGCTCCAGGTGGTGGTGTCCCCACATACATGAAGGCCACTCACATGTACTGACCAGTACACCTTCAAAAGGCATCACAGATGTGTCAGGTGCAGATCACAGTGTCAAAAGCCGCATTCTAGGATGTAGCCCTCAGACATCACCATGTCCTTGGACCAGCAACACACATCTATACATGTGGTAGGACATATAATAGTACAACACCATGTGACCCATGACCAGTGGACTGTACCTAGTTTTACATCAACTGTGCAGACTACCCATGTACTGACACAGTTGCATCATGTGTTATGCAATGCAATGATACCACTGTTCGTAACCAGGTCAGCTGTACACATAACAGGGGCCCTGGGTCATATACAGCAGTAACAGAAGACTGTTGCTGTACACCAGTAAACACCCTCATGTTTGGATATGACATACAGGTACCTGCCATGGATATGTACATGCCACACACCACACACACACACAACACATATGTATATAGTATAGCTGTTGCTGTCCGTGCAGACAGGTGGCTACAGCAATTATACCCATGCACATGGAAGGTAGGTCCTTGGCTGTTGAATGCTAACAGTACATAAGGTGTGATATCAATGATGACTGAGTTAACATTCCCTCTGTACTGGTTACCCATGACAACTATCATATCATACAACTGTCCATGTGTCATGTATGTCATCACACATGTCCACCAATTGCAATGCCTACAAACATGGCAAAATGACAGGAATGTAGGACCTACACACATGTACATGTAATGGTGTGCATTCAGCTACCATGCGTGTGCAGCAGCTGATGTTTGCAGATGATGTGTGTCTTACTACAACATGCAGTTTCAATGCAGCCCCATCATTGCCAACTATATATGGTGATATACTGACAGCACTGTAAGATGTACATCAGGTATGGACGGATGTGTGGACATAACTAAGTGGTGGGCCATTTTTGCAGATGGATGCTTGCTGAGGACAGCTCACAGGTGTGTCACAAGCAGTCCTACAATAACATGAGCAAACACTAAACTATGGTTATGTTAATTGAAGGGGAACACATACAACCTACACAGAGGTCAGGGTGTCACTGACTGTAAATCACTTGACACCTGTAACACTTAAGACCTCCCATGTGCATATATCAGCACAATTGCCAAAGGTAGCGTCGGTACACATTGTAATGCGGGCAATAATGCTGCGTGTCTGTCATATCATAAGATAGCAGGTGTTTGATTCACAGTACTGTCATGTGTGTTTGCTTGTGTGTCCATATATGCCACGTATGGTTGGAAATACATCCCAATTGTTACTCAATCTCCTGTACATTGTTGTAGAGATCTGTACATACTGCATTGTAGAAAGCAAGACACAGGCAGGGGTGGGGTGTGTATCACACACATGTGAGCTATCCGTATGTGCACGACATAGGTGCATTCAATTGTGGACTCCACAGTGTGTGTGCATGTATGTATGTATGGCTGTCTGTTCCATGGAGTGAGGATGTATGTTACCATAGTGAACAGATAGGACCCCTAACCCCTCCAGGTGATGCAATCTACTACCCTGTTGATGCCGTCGATCTTAGGCATTACTTACTACCTGTACATGTGTATTCTCTGTGTCGTGTCATGTAGGTGCACAGTACTGTAATGGTGAATACCACATAGGCAGAGGTCCTCACCTCAACACTATCAAGTGTGTGTGTGTGTGTGTGTGTGTGTGTGTGTGTGTGTGTGTGTGTGTGTGTGTGTGTGTGTGTGTGTGTGTGTGTGCGTATGTGTGTTACAGTGTCATTGATCCTGTGAGTGTGGGCGTGTTACTGTGTGTCTCAATACATGTGTGTGAATACCTGTGTGTGTGTGTGTGTGTGTGTGTGTTTGTGTGTGTGTGTGTGTGTGTGTGTGTGTGTGTGTGTGTGTGTGTGTGTGTGTGTTCGCATCCTGTAATGTGAATGTGTATTACTGCTACACAGTGAGGCCTCAAGCTATCAACTGGCCTCTAACCTTGTCATCAGCTAGACTGCTATGTAAACTCCCCGCCCCATGTAACTGTACCTGTGATGTCACCCAGTATGGATGCTACGTCTCTAGCCACTAAAGCTTAGTACACAGCTCCCATGCTCCTGGATCAGTAGATGTGTAGACATCTTTGGAATGTCAGCCTTTCTAACAGTGAGGTTGAAGCTACGAATAGCATGCTGATATTGCCATACATACCTGTGAGTATTCCACATTTACACATGGGAAACTAACAGAAAACACTAACACTCAATGACACATGTAATTAGACCTGAAGGAGGGAAGCAGGACATCATGACCAACATGCTGTTACTGTTGTTATCAAGACACATACCGTGAACAGAAAACAATGCATTCTAAACCTGTAGTACATGTTATGTCTGCTGCATGTCAGCAGTACACAACAATTGTAATCTACACTTATCTCCCTATTCTGTTCAACCTGTGCATCAGACCATATGAGCATGTCCCTGCACCGATGGTGTGAATGGCAGGGATGCAGCACAGGCATCATCATATGCACAGGGTGATAATATTTACCAGGGGCCTAGGTTGCACCAGTGAATGACATCATGTAGGTGGGTTAGGGCCTTTGATCTTATTGGCCATGTGTGGTTGTTATGCATGTGTGTGTTGCGGTGCCCTACAGATGTCTCTGGTGTGTGCATGTATGTGTGCACACAGTTCTGCCATGTGTCTGGCCTACACAGGGGTATTATTGACAGCTCTAGACTGTACAGACCAAGTTATGCAGTTCACGGTGTCCAGCCATGGCAAAGTGACCTGTGCCTGCCAGGGGTTGCACGGGCACTACCAGTCAGAGGTGCAGATTAGGTACTGTCTGATGACACATGTCCACTGGAACCGTGTCCCTGTTGGGACCATCCAGGGCCACATGGCCTGCTGTGTCCTGGTGTGGACAGCGCAGCACCAGCTGCACTGCTGCTGCTACCACTACTATGGGAGCGAGCATGTGAGGTGGCTCGTTCACATAGACCTGCACCAAGTGACATAGCTGGCCTAAATCCACATGCCCTATGCCTCACTCATACCAGATGTTACAGCACAGACAGCTCACGCTCGTGGACTGTCATGCCATGGTCAAGGATTCCAACAATGTCACCCAATCGTCTGTCCAAAACCTCAGCAATCTGCTGGTGAGCATTTGCCATTGCCTGAATGTTGTTGTTTAAAGGACGGATAGCAGCCCTCTGAAGCCTCTGTCCTTCTCTGTTCTGCCATTCAGCATGTGCCTGTGTTGCCATTATAGCCTGACACATGCGTCTGGTGACACCAGCTGCTGCGCTCTGTCCTGCAGGGTCATGTCGGCCAGAGGTCCTTTTACGAGCAGCACTGGCCACATACCTGTGTGGCCCATCTCCAGTCATTTTCCTGCCACCATGGTGTGAATACACACCTTCCATAGCCACCACACTTTCCTGTTCCAAGCTACCATACACCAACTGTCCCTCCTCTATGGCCACTGGTGATGGGGTATGTTGGCATGAGATCTGTGTGCGGGGATGAGGGGGATATAGGTGGAATAGCAACCAATGGCACAGATTCAGCCCCTGACAACCCTGCCTGTGCCTCAAGCATATGTTCATCATCACTGCTAGAGTCTGTGGGGACACTAACATCAGATGGACCGCAGGAGGGTAATGCATCTACATCACCTGTGAGGGCAGACAAAGACTCTACATTACAATACAGACACACACAGACACACACAGACACACACCATGCATGTGATTGACAGAAGGCATGCAACATGCATGTGATACAGCAGACGGCATGCAGCTCAGACAATAATAGTGATAGTTATCATACATCCCTGGGTTTCACACAACAGCATGCATGTGTCATAGCAGAAGCCATGCATTTCACACAATCATGGTAGTAAGCATGCATCCCTGTGTTACACCATGTGGACCAGCACAGGTTAACAGTACACATGGCTGATGTGTGGCATATCACCTTGACATTAACATGTAGTATGACATGTAATCTGCTGATGTGTGCATTGACATGCATACATGTTTAACACAATGGTGTCCTGTCACATATACAGTGGGGTAATGGTGTCACATTGCAGTGTTGTCCGTCTACCCTACAGATAAAATGCACATTTAGCAGATGTGCATGAACATTGCAGGTTATTATGAGGCATCTATATTGTTTTATAGTGTGAAGTACAGACACAGTGCCATTGCATGGAATCATGAGGCATCTCTATTGCTATACAGTGTGAATTACAGACACAGTGCATAACCATGACTGTGTGCATACACAATACATATATACTGTGGATTGTGGCCCACATCGCTGAGGTGTATACACACTAAACCATGATGTGCAATATGTGACACAGGTCACTGAAGACCATACGGATGACACCCCTGCACATCTGCAAACATATTTTAGCTGCCTGGCAACCATGTCCACACATGGCATACTTGTCAATACACCATGTCCCACATGACATTTGTGTACCACACACACGAGGTGCATGGCTGACAGTGATGTCCAACAGCAGCAAGGGAAATGTACAGTATCTGTGGCCTGATGTGGTTGTCTGTGTATGTATGTGGATACTGTACAGGTGATTACTGTCATGCTGTGACACAGTCATGATGTTCAACACATCTTATGTGGTCAAATGATGTTACGCCTCCACAAACTGTGCACAGGCCTGTAGGATGTCCAGTGTTCCACATCTGCGATATAACCATTCAACAAAGGCTATAGTTGGACCATGTGTAGCCAATGTACAACAGGGTGTACACACAAACACATCACATCTTCTGTGTGTTGCTACATGTCTCTGGCCATCCTCCATGGCCATGTGTGAACATGTGTTCGCCAAACGGTTGTGATGGCCGTCTATCTCACATGTCTGTGTTGTCCCATATGACATACACCCATAGATGTCATATACTCCACTGTCCACAGGGTTATGCAGACAAAGGGCTGTATGTTTGGTATGTATGGTATGTTTTATGGGATAGTGAGACAATGTTGCAGACAGCCCACTACATGTCATGGACATGTCAGATGGCATATCACAATGTGTGCACTCATAGCAGGGGCATAATGCACAACAGTGACTCCTGTGGGCTGCCCATACTCCAGCTCACTGAGTAGTACTGTTTGTGTACCCCACATGTGTAGTTCTGATGTGTAGTACATGTTCCTACATTCCATTGTATGCACATCTGTCCACTCATCTAGCAATGACAGTTTCTGAGGTTTCATGTCGGTGTTTCACATAGTTTGTAAGAATTGCACAAGGGTAGCCATTGTGATGGCTTGCAGATGCGACCTGTATATTGTGACCGGAACATATATTATATGTACATGTGTTAAATGGCCACATGGTGAATAGATCTGTGCATTAACATGCCTGATACTTATAACTGTCTCCCCTGCAATGGCCTGCTGTCCCAGCGGAATGCCAAAGGTACCTATATAGGGGTGACACAGCAGTATGATCATTATCCACGCCTATATGACAGCTACAGGGTGCAATGTGTATGTTAACACATTCGCCAGTACAATAGAATATACTATGAAGTACACACATGTGTGGATACACAGAGTAGCATACTATAGTATGCAGCATGTGTGTATACATGCCTTGCATATGATGTTACATTACATATTGTACAGTTTCACATGCAACTATATGGGATATAATAGTTATATGTGCAATAGTGACTTACCAGGCAACTCCAGGCTTGGTGGTTGAGAGACACCCACCTCCACAATGTCAGCTAAGGCTTGTGGATGCTGTTCTGCCAGTGTCCCCAGGTTGGCCAGTAGTTCCTCAGTACGTGTGAGTGGGGGCTGGGTTGGTGGCCCACCACCAGTTGCACCTTGTCCCCTGGTGATTGCATTCCCATGCTGTTTTGCCCATCTGATTAGGTCCATACAGTGTCTGCGCACCTGCTGGTGTGTGCGGTTATGGCCATCCACATTATTAACCCTCCTGCAAAGTTCCTGCCACAGGTCATCCCACTGCTGTGCATCCTGTGGCACATGGCTAAACAGGACATCATAGTTATCTTGGAGGTAAGGTATAAGGGCCTCATCCTCCAAGTGTGTATAGGCTGGTAGCCTTGCTTGCAGTATACCTGGAAGACATAATGATGGAGACAGGTCACAGTATCTCAGAGATGCACAGAGATACAGCTGCACATGCACGTGTATCACATTTATTACATATAAATAGTTGTTTTTGCAAATCTTCATGACACTGACACTACTGACATGTTTGTGTCACACACATGTGACACCCAATGGGGACTGGATATTATCACCATATATGAGTGTCACCTGATTACATTGCTCATACTCCATGTGGATGCTGTCTTGATGTGGGCATGTCTGTTTGCCTGTACTGGTGTTCTTACCTATCAGCGCATGCCTGGATGTGTCCACATTAATCTTGTCAACCTTGATGCTGTGTATATGTCACATATAAACACATACACTGCCTTAATGGACATGACCTGTGACACTGCAGACATGCACACGGAAGACTTTACAAGCATGTGTTTTGCCATATACATCTACACGGCACTGTACAGCAGTTCAACATCCTGCCACATATTGCCTGTGTTGCACATGTGATGCACATGGGACACTGGCTAGCCTGATGGCATTTGCAGGGATGGTTATCAACTATAGTATGTACGGTCAAGGTCATCTAGTAGTCTGTATGCCCTGGGACATGTTTGAGCCTAGGATGTAAGGGTACCTAGCTGTAGCTGACAGCAGTGTTTCTGGCACCAGGTGAAGCAATGCCACATAACTGATCCACATGGTTAATGATACATCTACCATGCGGTCATCACACCATGTCTGACATAGGTGAAATGTGCAGCTTTGCTGGACAGGGTTGCATATTATGGTAGGAGTATGTAACGTGTATGGCACAAGGATCTGTCCAGCATGTGGCGATCCTTGTACTAGGAAGGTGGATGTCCATGACGTATGTATTTGAGATCAGGATATGTACGTGTAGCATGTCCAACATCACAGTGTTGGACATGGCTTTATGCAGGGTAGGCATCATGCTACATAGTGGAAATGAGGATTGTGAAGGCTGGTGTCGGCCATCCAAACATGGCCAATACCCCGTAAAGGTGATATGTTATCTGATATAGGTCACTTGAGTGATGAGTATGGCTGAACAATGATCTCTATATTCATGGATGGCACCCTGTCATGACTAGGGTTGCCACTTATGACTACCTAATAGGCTTGGTGATGTCACTAGCTCAGGGAGGTAAACTGCACAGCAGCATCCCTTACACACAGTGTCCATTATGTTGACCGCTGCCTAGGTCATAGTTCATGGGTACAGGGTTATTAACCTAGTGGTGACAATGCAATATGCAGCTGTCAGATTGTGCACATATGTCACACACCTCACCCACAGAGCCTCTTCTGTATGTTGTTCATAACACTGGGTCAGCTGTTGCTCCTAGGTCATAGCCATTCACATACTTACATAGGCAGATGCCTCCCATTTGTCTGTGTGGTATGGGCTACAATGAGGGGGAGTATAATGAATTAACCCTGTTTTACTGTAGCTGGCACTGGTGTGATATGCACATATAAATCAGACACCTTCTGTAGCGTTGGTTCTGTCAACAGTCCACTGGCAGAACACTCCTGTGACATACAAATGTACATCTAGCATACTGAGTGTAGGTGGAACACAGTATGGTTGATGATGTCCTATGACCTGTCACAGCTATGATATGCAGTGTGAAATCATCTGCACTGTCATCTACATCTGTACTGCTGACAACATATACGTTGAGTAAGGTTCATGGCCTTTCAGACCAGACTCAGCAGGGTAGTAGTGCTGTGCCTCCCATTATGAGTGGTGTTTCCACTTTGTGGGTTGTGATAACTGTTGGTGTGCACCATTCAGTGTTTTCACAGACTGACATGAAGCTATGTTTTACATGATGTGTATGTGCAAAGCAAACTGTTTTGCCATATGTGTATGATACAACCAGGGATGTGGACAGGTCCCATGCAGCCTGAGTGCACCTTGTACCATCATAGTTATGGTTACAGGGGGTCTGTAGTGTACATGGATATACGATTGTGTACCTGTTGGGGGGGCAGTGTGTTTATGTTATCCAACACCTTATCTGTATTGCTTATTCATGCTCAGCACTTGTTCAGAACATGTAAGCACTACATGAGCTACTACTTACTATAGCACTCAATCCTCCTCATTACCTACAGTAAACACTGTTTGTACTTACAATTCCCACTTGCTTAGAGTAAAACAGCTCTTGTACACACTTTCCTCACTTATCTAGTGGGAAATAGTTATATATTCAGGCATGTCCAAGTGTCAATTCCCAGTGTTCTCGCCTATCTATATGATGAATATGGGCATCATGAGGCAGTATAGAAAGTGTCTCGTGTACACAGTCAATACTCCCCTCCTAACATCCAACACTACAACCTGTGGGAGATGCACATATCTAGCCATGCTGGAGGTAAAGCTCTCTCCAATCCAGACTGAATTTGACAATCATGTGGGGAAGTTAAACATTTGCACCACACCACACTCATCACATAGTCTTACTAAATCTCTACCACCACAGGCCACACATAGTAAGACAACAACATTTGCGGAGCCTCTCAATACTACTCTGTCTAGGCAACAAAGAACTCCAAAGCAGAAATGCAGACAGCCCCTATCCCCCAAAACAACACCAGTGACTTATAGCCCACAGACTCAGTGTGCCCATCAACCACAGCCAATAGGGCGAAATAACATACCCAACACACTAGTCATAGGTGACTCTATAGGCGGTTACACTGATGTCCCACTCACCAGGCTACACAAGGAGATAGTTACTGTCAGCTGCCTGTTGGGTAACAGGATCCGCAACATAACCTATGCACTCAGGCCACTCCTCAACAGGTACAATATGACTGTGTCATTGTCCATGTTAGTGTGAATGCCCTGAGATGTACCTTCCTGGACTACATGTAGAGACATGGAATAGCTCTCTGATCTTGTAGTCCAGTCAGGTATCGATAACCACATCACCACAACAGTCAGGAAATCCTTCTATGTGGCACACCTCATCACGAAGGGCTTTTCATCCAGAAAAAAGGAGGTCATTGTCCCACTGTACTCATCCCTCATTAGACCCATTATAGAATACAATGCCCCATTTGGTATGTACCTCTCAAGACATCTGCAACAACTGGAAAGGCCTCAGAAATACCTCACTAAAAGAATCACAGGCCTAAAGCAGATGACCTATGCTGACCGCCTTAAAAAACTCCAGCTATACTCTGTCGCATATCGTCTACTCAGAGGCGATCTCTGCTTAACATACAAGGCCATGTCAAACCCAGAGCTGTTGGACATGCTACACTTAAAGAAATCCCAATCCCTCAGAGCTACACGCTCCAGGGATCTAAACTTTGTCATCACAATAAACAAAACATGTTGGAGGGATAGGTTCCTGACCCAGAGACTCCCCAGACTCTGGAATAGATTGCCCATACATGTCAAGCAGAGTGCCTCTTTGGACCTCTTCAAGAGGAACCTTGACGATTGGATGGGAGAAAGGAAATTCACCCCAGAGATCACATCAGTCACCCTGCTAGACAGGGGTCCAGGAAAGTAAATAACGTGGGAAGAAATATTCAGGGAATTGTTATGGCTAGGCTTGTATAGGCCCTAGGGCTGATAGCCTAGTACTAACCTATGAACCTATGAACCTATGAACCCTAGCCCTGAGTAGCAGTCTGCCGTCATCCAGACTGATAACGCAGTACAAGAACAAAATGATTTACTTCAACAATTGGCTATGCTTCTGGTGTGATTCCAAGGGTATCCAGTATCTGTCTGATTTGAATGACATGGTCGACAGAACACGATGCTTTGGCACAGATGGCTTGCACCTGTTGGCCCTGGGATTCTGGATAATGGCTAAGGCTCTTGCTGCTCCTATAGTGCCTGTTTTAGGCACAGTTCAAATAACATATTCACCACCATAACAGAAACAGGCAAGCAAAACCTGAAGGTAATGCTACTCAATGCTTGACGTCTTCATCTCAAATGCACTCACCCAAGGCACTCTTTGTAATGGACCACTTTGATATCTGTGCAGTGACTGTGACCTGTTTCTAGTCTCCTGAGAGCACCCCTGCACTACCAGGCTATTACTCATACCACACCTTTCAGTCATGTAACCAGGACCAGAACACCCACGGTGGAGGTGTGTCCATATTTCCTAAGGATATTCACACCTGTAGGCTAGTTGCTTAGCACAATGCATCAGAGGTTATCCAAGTGCAACAAACTCTGGCCATAACTGCTATACAAATTGTAGCGTGCTACAGATCCCCCACCATACCCCACAGTTAATGGTCCTCTCTTCTTGGTGTACTGGAAATAAGGGTTCAAACAGACACACTACTGATGCGCGACTGACACTACCCCACCATTAACTGGGATACCTACTCATGTACCGACACGTTAGGCCAACGCTTTCTGGGATTCATAATCTCCAATCACCTGGATCAACCTATCCACACCACCACCAGGGGCAACAATATCCTAGACCTAGTCATTACCAGCATGTGTGACTGGTGTTCCATACCTGGGGTTATCTCCTCATTGGTCCAATCCGAACGTACACTAATCACCCTTGTTATCCACATCCCGGCACCACACCCTTTACGGAAAACACAGTGCAATATTTCTACAAAGCCAACTTCAGGCTTCTTATGACAGCAGTAGTAAATGTCATGACACCCATGCAGATGGACAATACAGTTACAACCACTGAATCATACACAACTGCACTTAATTAGCACTTACACAACTGCATGGATCATGCTATCCCAAACAGAACCATAACGGTACCCTCCAGTAAACGGAGGCCACTCTGGTGGCCCACTGCCATGGATATAATGTACAACAGAAGGCGGAGACTGTTGCAAAGTAGAGTACAATCCCATGAGTGGAGGAGCTCCCTGGTCAGCCTCAGTAAGAATCTGAGATCCCTTATCACATCCTCCAAACATAGCTATGTAAACATAACCGTGACTAATTCCAAGGACTACAACAAAGCATTCTAGAGGTATGTCACAACTTTCGATGGCGATACCCACATCTGCTCTGATATACAGCAGTAAGGCATGAATATTACAGAACCGACTGATATTGGCAACATCCTGGCAGATAGGTTCAGTGCTAACTTTACACCCCTCTCACACCCGAAAGGGCCCATATCTATACAGGAATGATGCAGAGTCCCTGTGATCACAACTACGCAGTTCAAAGCTGCACTCTCTAAAGCCAGGAATGCAGCATCCATGTGACCGTACAACATCCCAGGCTGCAATTTCCATGAACTTCAGAATTAAATGGCTCCCATCTTAGGCACCATATTCAATAATAGCCTTGCATCAGGCATTTTGGCCGCTGAATGGTGCACAGCAACAGTTATCATACTCCACAAAGGTGGAACCACAATAGACCAGGGGAACAATTGCCCTATACACCTGACTAGACTGTTCTGCAAGGCTATGGAGCACATCATCATGGATCTCATTCACAGAGACATTGGTAGCCTCCAAACCTTTGATCCCACCCAGTTTGGATTTGTTAAGGCCAGGCCATGCCTCCTAAACATGGTGGAGTCCTTTGAGACAGTTCTCAAGGCAGTAGATGAGGGTAAGGAGGTCCACACTGCCTACCTTGACCTCTCAAAGGCTTTCAACACCATTCCCCTTTCTGGTATTATCAACATACTCACCCACCTGCACATTAACCCCTACGTCACGAGATGTTATGAAAAGTGGCTCACGGACAGAACCCACACAGTGAGGGTAGCATAGCCTAGGTCCTACTGTAAATCAGTTACAACTGGCATCCCACCGGGCTTGGTCATAGGGCACCTCATGTTCGGTATATGCTTCTCTGAGGTACAGGCTAGCACAGGAGGACTTACCCTGAAAAAGTTTGCAGATGACTGAAAACTAGGGGCCATGATTTATTCCCCAGCTGATACAGACACCCTCCATAAGGGTGTCACTGGGACAGATACCTGGTGTCAATAACATGGCCTCAAGCTGCATGCCACAAGGTGCATATACATCCCAACGAAAAGGCACCAAGTAGCAAGCAGCAAGTAGCAAACAACGACCACAGTATCCAAAAAGTTCTTTAATAAAATCTCTGACGTCTCGGCCAAAGCCTTCAAGGAGAATAAAATTGTATACAAGCATCCACATTTTATAACAAACTAGTAACTCAATTAAACAATTAAGCAATTAATTAAGCAACACTCTCCAATTGAACTCAGCATTGAGCCCACAAGGAGACATAGTTTTATACTTTAAAATAAGCAGAGCTTCTTTTTGCAGTAACACAGTTTTAACATCCTGCTGACAATACATTATTGGCTTAACTTGTTCTAAAATAGTGGCTTTTAAACCTTCACTATTTTTGTTATGACATTCTAAAAAATGCAAAGCTACAGGGCTTTCAATATTACCATTCTTAATGTCCCTTATATGCTCTAACAATCTCAGTTTGAAGGCCCTTTTTGTTTCTCCTATGTAATACATATTACATGGACAACATAGAGCATAAATAACCCCTACTGACTTGCATATACATCCCCTTTGGATTACACCAATCACCCACGGACTATTACAAAGGTGGTAGTCCCCTACATACATAAGATGATAAGATGTAATAAGGGATCTTAGAACCCAAGTAGATAGCATTCACTCCTTTGATAACCTTATTGGCAAGGTGGTGTGGATATCCTTCGATGGGGTCCCCCTAATCTCTAATGGGTTTGTAGCCAGATCAAAGGAAGCCATTGTGCCTCTCTACTTATGACTTATGAAACATATTAAAGGATACAACACCCCATTTTGGATGTACCTTTTGAGACAACAGCAATGGCTTGAAATACCACAACATTACCACACCAACAGGAATACTGACCTTCGAGGGATGACATATGCAGCCCAACTACAGAAACTCCAACTGTACTCGTTTGCATACCGCATACTCAAAGGTGATATCTGCTAGACATACAAGGGCCATGTCCAAAACAGTTTTGATGGATATGCTCCACATAAGCAAAAGACCCTGAGAGCCACATACTCTGGGATATGTAGATAAATGCAACGATGACTATGACATGCTGGAGGGCTACATTCCTGACCCAGACACTCCTCATGCTTTGGAACATGATTCCTATGTACATCAGGCAGGGACCCTCACTAGCACTCTTCAAGAGATACCTCGATGGGTAGACGGGAGACAGACATGTACACCAGGGATCACTGCAGTGGGTCTGCTGTACAGAGGTGCAGGAAACTAATGGTTCTTCTGTTCACAGGCACAGGAAACTAACCTAGGGAGGTGCTGCAAGTCAAAACACTGTAGCTAGGCTTATGAATGGCCTTGGCCAGACACCATAGTACCTAACTATGAACCTATGAAGCTATTACATGTCCTTTGTACATGGATAATTGACTAGTTCTTCCATTTCAATTAGCTATCATGCTGAAACAATGTCTGGTGACTACAGGTCATATGTATCCTGGTATTTTGTATTGTACATGCCAATAGACATACCTGATGTTTGCATAATGTAACAGTAATGCTATGTAAAATGTTAGACATATCTACCTACAATACTGTATATTACAAATTTTTGCCACAATATCCCACAATGAAAATCATAATTGCACAGCAGGAAAAGCTTAGACATGTTATTCTCAGTTATATGCCCATACATATGCCTACTGTTACAGTATATCAACATATACTATCCCCTGTTATGGCACATAGTTGCTCGACCAACCCTGCCACTGACAGCGTCTGGAGTGGAATTGTTGTGTTCAAAGTCCTTATATAGCATCCCTTGTGGTGTATGAGGTGTTTACTTTGTGGCCTACAGCAGTACACACAATTTCTATGAGCATTACTATGCTCAACAATACATTACTACATAATACCTTTTCCCACTATATGCATTGCATACACTTTAATTATTACAGAACAGGTACTACATACACTGACATGCTGAGTGTTCTACATACCTTATTAGTAACCCAAGTTGTCATTGACGGTAATATAAATCCTAATCATTTTGTGTTGCAATGCTCGTTGTAATGTTTTGCTGGTATATGCAGACGGTTTGAATGTATGACAAGCCATCCTTTTATACTTAGATATCAGTAACATGGTATCCTGCCACCAATTGGTGTTCTGGAGTAGATGATTATATGCACATCAGCTGTGCAGCTACTCCATTAGCCAATGACATGGCAACAGTGGTGTATAATTGAATACTCCACTTGGGCATTGTCACTTTGCCCTACCTTCAAGGAAGACGGCCTGGATGTATTGTTTGTGATGAATTCCAACAGCTATATGGAGACACACAGAGATATACTAACTTCATGTCCCCCGTGGATTGTGTCTAACGGCTAGAGGATGTAGTTCTACATGTGAGTCTAGCTGTTATATTTCTGAACATTGCTACTTCTGCAGGGTTTGTACCTGATACATCTGCAAATGTTTAGGTCTGGCAAGGATGTTTGGGAAGCACAAGACTGTGTGGCTATGCATAGAACATTAGGTGTTTTGAACTGTGCTCACCTGACATCTTTGGTATACTGTACATGTGTATCATATTGTGCTGTTAATCAGTAATTGGTAACACTTCCTGGTGTACGCACAGCCGTCTGATATGAGATTATTGCAACCAAACCCTGTAACATCGGCGGCTGTTCCATTGTAAAACAGCAACGATTTCACATAGGACCATTATAGTGTGTCTCTGACAATGTATGTTAAGGCTTCTGCAGATATCATAGAGTGAATGGATGTTTGTGATGTTATTGCAGTAACGCCAACAAGCACACGACCAGAGATATCACCAGGAACCGGATAGTTTGTGGAAAACTCTGCTTTAATTAAACTTCACAAATAAAATGTGCACGAAGAAAGATTTAAAATCACAATACAGTCAAGCGCTTTCGCCCGGGCTCTCCCAGGCTTTATCAAGACAGTGTTATACTCCATGTGCATTCAATTTATACTTTTGCCACTCCAATAGCCAATTATACAATTAATTATTTAGTGTAGTCTCATTAATATATAGTTCTCTTTTGTTTAAAGATACATACTTGATGTTAACAACAGTTGCAGAAACAGAACATGGAAAATAAATCAGTAGCAGCAAAAACATCCTATAAAAAACTTCTTAAATATTTTCTACCATCATTACTTTTTATATTTTTTATATATATTTTTTAAAAATAGCATTTCATATCATTGTATTATAATTGTGTTTTAAGGGTCCCACTATATCTAATTAAAAACTATTTCTAAAAATCTTATTAAAATCCCATTATGTTAAAGATGCAATGAATATTAAAATTAAATCATATAAATTTAAACATAAATATAAATATAATTGTACATATAAATATAAATATTCTTATATGTAAAATATTCAGCTTTAAAAATCTTAAAATTAATTGATCTTAATGAATTTATAAATCACAATATTGAATTTAATAATCAATACATCTTATTTTTTAAAATATAAATTAATACATTCATACCAATAGCTTTAATGCATTAAAGTCTTACTTATAAATATTTTAAATCCACTTTGTTAGGACTGTGTTAAGCATTTTACAAAAACTAAATCCTTCCACATTGGCTTTAGTGGCCACCCCTTAGTAGAAATGACCAGTTTGTGAAAAATGCATTCATTCAAACCTTAGCATCTATGTTGTGTGTCATAATTGTTTAAAATACCTTCTATAATTTGGCCCTACGTAACTTAAGAGCACTGTTGATACTGATTGCATCATTAAGCCCTGGTGGTCTTGTGGCACTCAGTTTTATTTGCCACAACAGTTCTTTATATTCCAGGGATGCTTCCCAGTCCCCCCCTCTTACATTAATAGAAACCTGTTCAAGGACTAAAAATTTCAAACTGTTATTGCAGTATGTATTTCAATTGTTTTGGGTTTGGGGGAGATGTAGATGGGTGTACATAGCAGATGCTGGTGTGTAGGAACTGCATTTATACATATTCGATATATGTGTGAGGGCTCCTTCCCTATTTGAAGACCTATCCTTTAGTGGACTAATACTATGGTAATTGCAGGCTGATTCATTAAGCCATTGTTAATTGGTTCCTGTATAGCATGCAGGTGATGTTGGTCCTTCAATCCCTTCGGAAATACATCGGTATGTAATGAAATGTTGCTACATGAAAGCTGTCTGTTGTATTTCTGTCACAGATATTTGCACTCATTGGAGTTGTGTTGGTGACTGAACCTCTTTGGCTAGGGTTGCCACCTTTTCACATGGCCATATTGGGACATTTGCAGGACACACATCAGATTTTAGAGGCTGACACATACCCACGGTCAGTACAAAGTATAGAACTTTACATATATGCCTATATAAAAGCTTATTCTTGTAGCGGTTTACTTGCTTATCCTGTTTCTTGTTACATGTAGGTATTTTAGATACAGATGACTATTTTATGCAATAATTACATTAAATATGGAGCATGCCAAATGTCTCGAGATTGTAGGACATTAGTATTTGTACTCATTTTGGTCAGGACTCTACCGTACATAGAGGGACTGCCCCTCACAAGGTGGGACAGGTGGTAACCCTATCTTTGGCTCATGTCCATAGCACATATTTGTAATAGTGTACAGACATATGCTCTCCATATCCTTTGTTCATAACGTTCAGTCGTGGCGGAATGTGTAATTGCTATGGTCCATGTTATACACATATTTGAAGACTTCACCCACTGTATATGGCATACCCATGGATTCAGGAACACACACACTTCCAACGACCACATTACCGCTCCCAGACTCCCAAACCCAACAATACTGAACACTCAAACTCACGACAGTCAAACTCCCGGAACTAACACAAACACATTACACACACATGCACACACAGACACACTGCTACCCATCACATCCAAACAAGCCATCTTACACTATGTATGGGCAGGTGGTCATGCCCCCATACACCCCCCATGTGGGTGGCTGTGCACCCCACACCACACCTACTTAAATAATCTACCTCCGAGATAGCACAAACAGACACATGAAGCAAACCCACACACACACATTGCAGTCCCCCAGAAACACACACCACACTCAGAACACACACTTACACACACTACAGCAATCAGAAACACACTTACACACAGTACCTACCTGAACCGTAGCACAAGAAGCACTACCTAAATGTCTCTTAACATCGCGATAGTAGTACTTGCGGTCCTGGTGTTTTGGTTCTGTGGTCTTTCAGTCTTTAAGCCTTGTGATTATGCGCGTAGGTATGTAAAGCATTCGGTATTTGGTAGAATCCTATTTATATGTACCTCCATGGTTGTGCATATGTTGTTAACCTATCTATATATTTGCATATATATGTATATCCATATATATATCGACATATATCTCTCTATCACCATATCTCTCTCTATATTTTATATATATATATATATATATATATATATATATATGAGAGAGAGAGAGAATACACCTTTCATTAGGTACATGGCGGTGTATACTATTTCCCAAAGTCTGCCCTTTTGTGTTTTAACCTGTCACAATACACACCTGCCATTGGTACATCTCAGGTAGCTTAGTGGTAGGTTATTGTGAAGATTGTGTACATGGTTGCGTGTTCTACTCCTGGCAGTGGTTGTTTTACATCTCAGAGCAGGCACTTTTAGTACAAGGGAAAATAATGCACATTTCAGCAGTTCTGGGCAGCTTTGCCTGTGATCTGCATGATATTCAGCAAAGGTTAGACCTGTGTTGCGCATATCCATGTAGTCATGTTTAAACGCCACTTCCTGGCACTTACTGGTGCAAAAACCCGCTAACATGTGCTTAAATGTGCTTTAATGACCTGCATCCAACATCCCTTATTTGGGACATCAGAATTACATAACAGCCCTTGCAGGTCGTGGAACCGGGACCATGAACAACACGGTCAGTGGCTTTACTACTGAGGCATCTGGGATATGTACAAGTGTTATGCTGTTTAGTATGTAGAGTGTACTATGACTGTTCCTCAATACTGCAAACAAACGTGTAACTCGGTGTACATATGGATGATACCTGTTAATGATATGTCCAAGTGATGCTTAATGGATATGCTCCAGCTATGGGAATCCATGTCACAGTGAGCCACACACTGTAATGAGCTACACCTTGCCACAACCATAACTGGAAAATGCTGAGGTGGCAGATACCTGTCATGGGTACTCCCCATGCCTTGAAACTACATCCCTGATTACATTATATGGAGCCCCTCATTAACACACCAGGGAATCATTGCAGAGTGGGTGGAGAACAGTGGTTACACCCCAGAGATCCCACAATTGGCTCTGCTCCACAGAGGGACAGTTAGATAATCAATGGGGTGGCAACAGCAGACATATTTTGGCTAGGCTTATGAATGGCCTCTGACAGTTAGGCATGTACATACCGATGTACCTAGGAACCTATACATACAGTATCAACACATGCTGTTAGCTTAATTTACTTTTAAGGTATTGACTTACCTTGTGCCAATAGCAGTTGTGTGTGCAATAGTTGAGGGCTGCCTATGTAGGATGCGCACAGTAGACCACCTATACATGACAATTTACAGGTGGTCGTGTGTGTGTATGCCATCCATGTTTACTGTGTGTGCAGGTGGAGAAGTGTGTCAGTCCATAGGGGCCTACACTGCCAGTGTATGTGCTACACGTTCCCTCCTTGCCAAGGCATGGGCATACTGGGCCTGCCTCCATCTGCCTACTGGGGCTGGAGCAGGGTGTTCATGGTCTGAATCCTTCTGTGGCTTTGGTGCCCTTGGCGATTGTGGTGGGCTATGATGCCTTCACCATTATGTCCCTGCTGCAGCTGTTTCCACAGGATCATATTATGTAGCATGGCACATACTATGAAGATGTGGGCACACGTGCCTGGAGAGTACTGCAAGGCTCCACCAGATATGTCCAAACAACGGAACCGTGATTTCAGCATCCAAAACACAAGTTCTATAATGATTCTGGTTTGTGCGTGTGCCACATTATGGCATTCTTGCATGGCTGTGTGTGTATTTCTGATGGGAGTCATCATCCACGGCTCCAGTGCATAGCCAGTATCCCCCACAAGGTGGCCATATGGGATGTCCCCCCCTGACAAATACCTGGTACAGCTTCCAGGGCTGTCAGCACACACATCCATGATAATGCCCTGGGCATTGCACATGACCTGGCAGTTGATGGAGTGGTATCCCTTGCGGTTTATGTAGCGCCTACCATGCTCACCGGGTGGTGACTTGATGTGTATGTGCGTGCAGTCTATTGCACCCAGTACCTCTGGGTAGTCTGCCACATGGTGGAAGAGGCGCATATTGCTGGCCAACTCCTCCTGCGTTCAGGGGAAGTATATATGCTCATTGGCATGTGGTAACATGGCATCCAGGAACTGGTGAAGTACCCTGGATGCTGATGCCTGTGAGATCCCCATGATATCTCTGGTTGGCCTTTGAAAGGTACCTGTGGCTGGTATTCTCAAGCTTACACATACCTTTGTGTAAACTGGGATGGCTTCCCCTCTGTTTTTTTGGCTCTGAGGCATGGCCAGCACAGCTCAATGATTTGGTGTATGATGTCTTTGTCCACCCTGTAATGCTCTACTATCCCCAGATCATCTAGCCCATGGTAGGTTACCCTTGGTCTGAACATACTTTTCCTCCTCAGGTGCCTGAGGTGGTTGTCAGCATCATCCTCCACACCACCTTCAGTCTCCAACACATGCTGATGAATCAAAGTTATGGCAGCTCCGAACATGTACATTTTAAAAGTTCCCCATCTGTTTACACCAATGGTATAGTGTTTGGGAATACTCAAGTGTGTGTGAGGTGCCTTCACATGTTATACTATTGTGCTTTAGAAGCTGATGATGTCATTGGGTGTGTATGTAGAATCCTAGCTGCAGGGTATCTTACTTATGTGTTTTACCACAGGTACTGCTATTGGGGGGCCTTTGGTGTTGAATTACACTTAGCTGCCATGGATCATCTCTTGCCCTTGCCTTCATTTTTCAACCTGATTCCCCTCCCATTGTCAGGCATGCATCCAGCAGCCTGTTTTCTTGTTTTGTACTTTCCCAACCCAGGATTGTGTTGTGAAATGTGTTCTGAAGCCGATCTACTGCAGGTTTGCTTTTTTTTTGCTGTGACAGTTTTCTTTTCTTTGCAATCCAGCACCTCCCCTTTCCTGTTCTGCAGGTTGCTGCTAGCAGCCTTGTTAGCTACTGCCAATGGCCCACGGTGAGTTACTAGGTGTTAATTACTCAGATGTACTCCAATTACCCTGCTGCAGCATTTCCTTATTGTCTTCCCATAACCTTCCTGTTTCAGCTGTGGTGCATGCCGCTCATAGCCATTTGCAGGCTTTCGACTGCATTGTCATTCACGTACACATGCGCTTTTGGTCACCTTCTGTGCTCTCAGCTAAGCAAAGCTATGGCTACATCCACTCCCCTATTCTGCGGCTTTGCTTAGCAATGGGCAACCTGGAATAGCAATGCTCCAATGTGCTTACAGCTACGGTGGCACACCCCTCTCCTGATGTCATATATACCTCCAGGCCAGTCCTTGGTGTTATACTGCTACGCCGTGTGGTACAGCCTTACACCGGCAAGGCATTTGCGATTCAGTATTACTTGCCTCATTTGCATGGCATTGACTACTAATTCCTAATTATCACACCAAACACTGTCACAGGCACTTAAAAACCCTTGCGCCATGGTTGTGGTGTAGCACACCTGCCATTGAGTATTATGGGGAATTCATGACTTGTGTTACATTGCAGTTTTATAACATCTAAATATATTTTTGTTATGATCCCGTTTGTGCACCGCAGCACTGCCAGTTTACTTTGAGTTAGTGTGGCCATGGTGGTAAATGTTATTTATTATGTGTTGTGCATGTATTTTTACACCATTGGCTATATATCCAGCCATTGGCGTATATTAACATTATCATATGTAAGTTTGTTCTGCTTTCATGGCTCCGATGTTATGTTTGGGAAAATGTATACCGTGTTTTTTGGTTTACATTTCTGTATGCTTACGCTACACCTGCACCACTTCATGAATTGCTATGTACCTTCATTTGCATGCTGCACTACTGTGCAAGTGGTAATTAGCATACATGTTCCTGGCGTACGCTGGTAGTGCATGTGGAATCGGCTCATACCTGAATCATTCAGTGGCCATATTTGGCGTTAGAACACCAACGCTATGCCTGCACCTGGTGCAAGCTTCATGAATCCTGGGGTTTGTCTTTTTGGCTTTTCCCAGTTAGGGGTCACCACAGCGGTACTCCGGTCTGCTAATGATTGGCAGTGGATTTTTACGGTGCCGGGTTGCCAGCCCAACACCCAACCTTCAAAGAAGGCACACCCATTCACGCACTCACCTACCAGCATGTTTTTATACATCACTCGACCATGGGGAGGACATGCAGACTCCACATAGGAGGCACTCTAGCCAAGAATCTAATTGTGTCATGGTGTGGTACACATGTCCCATATGGACAGTGGCAGTATGTAATGCAATCCAACAAATACATACAGCAGTTTTACTGTCTTCCATCATATAGATATATGGAGTTTGTTTTAAATGGTATAATAACAGCTAGGAGTTATATGATGTTTGCCCTTAGCCCAATAATGTTCTATGACCCTATGAACATTGGACATGTTGATGTTGCTGTTATTGACATGGGCTATGTTGAGGTGTGGATGTACAGTATGGCTCCAAGAGGGTATTGCAATCTGTGATGTCAGCTAATGTACTGATGACCACTTCTGCCATTTCATTACATACTCCTTCTATAACAGCTGTAGTAATATGCCTCGTGAGAATGTTTTTACATGGTATGATACTTTTATGTATATTGTTGGCTTATAAGGAATATACTGTTGTAATGGAGCAGATCAACATTCCATACAGTTCTTATTTCACCATCAGAGCGACACTTGCAGTATGGTACAGGTGTGCATGTGTTTATATACCATCATTAAATGCTGTGTGACAGACATCAGTATAAATTCATTACATATGCACAAGTCTAGCTTCATCCACATGTTGTAATGCTGTGATATACACATCACATGTTTTTGTTTCCTTAATTCCTTCTTCATTGATTCTATCTGTAATCTTATCAAAAACACCAATATCACCAACATCTCACCCCTTTGTTCTACTCATTCTTCCATCTTTTCTCTTAAACCTATCTCCATAAACTATGTCAAGACCTTCCTTTCCAAACTTAAAACATGCTCTCCATCAGTTGACAGCATACCTTCACAATTTCTTAAAATTGCTGCTAACTCTATTGCTAACCCCATTTCCATATTATTCAATAGGTCCATTAAGGAAAACATTGTACCTGTCATCTGGAAAAAATTCTATGTCATACCCATAAATAAAGGTGAAAACTCAACTGACCCTTCCAACTTCAGACCTATTGTCATCCTATCTCCTACATTTACAAGCAGCTTCTTGAATATTTTCTCCAAAAAACTCTTCTTATGCCCACACAGCATGGCTTTTGTCCAAAACATAGTACTGCCATTGCTCTGATATCCTTCAAAAATACTATTGCAAAATCCTGTGACAATAATAAGTTAGTCTCTTGCTTGTTTCTTGACTATCCAAGACCTGTGATACTGTTTCCCACAGACTACTATTATCCAAACTACCCTCACTAAATCTCTCTAACTCTAGTCTATCATCGTTCTCCAGCTACCTATCAGACAGATTCCAGGCAGTAAAATGGCAATCTAATTTCTCTCCCTTCCTACCTGTTCAAACTGGGGTGACCCAAGGCTCCATCTTTGGACCCCTACTCTTTAACATCTTTATTAATAACCTCCACTCTTCTTGTCCACTCTGTTCCATTATTCAATATGCAAATGAGTCAACAATCATCTCCTGATGAAATCACTCACCTTCATACCCTCACTCAAGAGTCTCTTCACTCCGTTGAAAGATGGCTCACTTCCAATCAGCTACTACTGAAATCAAAGAAAACTAAACTCCTCCTTTTCCTTCCTACAGCTCTCTAACCTCACAAGGCTATGTTGTTGGTCTCCTCCCAAAACAATACAATCATCTGCACTGGACATCACACCAAACTACTAGGTGTTATTATCACTGACTATCTAATGTTTGATCTCCACACTCAGCAATACAGTAAAAAGACCCATCAAAAGCTAGGCCTACTTTGCAGACATAGGAAAACCCTCACAAATGCTTCCAGACTCTCCCTTGCACAAGACTTCCAACTATTTACACGACTTTATGCAGCTCCTATATTCACTTACCTCCAATCTAATCTTGTGACTAAATTGGAATTAACTTATAACAAAATTGCAGATCTGCTTCCAACCAAGCTTACAGCTCTCACCACTGCATATCTCTAAAAAACCTGGAGTGGCTGGAATTTCATCACCAAATGTTATTACCCTAGCTTCCTATGGCTCATTCAGTCTTTCATGAATATTCATCTTTCCTGTCTCTCTGCACTGTCATCCAGCCTTACACTCCCAACTGAGCTCTCCGCAGTTCGCAACAGAACCTACTGCAATTTTACATGCCCAATAAAAACATTGGCAGCATACTGTACTTGGAATAAATTACCATTAAATGTCAGCTATATTACTAACTCTAATACCTTTAAAATAGCTCTCAAAGACTGCTTCCATAATTCTTGGTCTTGCCTTACAATGACCCTACATGACTTCTATCCATTAAGAATTTGCTGTCCTTTCTGCTTCTCCTACTGCATTTCTTCTCACAGACTTCTACCTGGGGTCTTTTTCCACTCACTTCCTGCCTGGCTTTTTTTTCCTCCAATACATGTTTCTATACTTTCAACTTTACCGATTCTCTTCTTTTCATTTGCTGCTGTCTGTACTTTATTATCTTCTTTACATATTATACATTCTTTTTATGCTGTTTTCTTTCTTTTGTACTGATTTTAATTTTGATATATTTGTACCATATATGTTCAAATTTCATTTAACCTTTGTTCCTTTATAAAAACTGTAAATTACTTTTAGTATTATATTATAATGTTATCAGTGTCTGAACTCTTTTTTTGTAATTAAAATTGTTGTTAATGTGTAGCTTTTCTCCCCGGGCCTTCACTGAAAACGGGCCCCCAAGCCCAGTGGACCTCCCCGGTAATCAATCTGGAATAAATAAATAAATAAATAAATAAAATAATTTTGCTTGCTATGTAATAATTGACCTTATTATTCATTGATTTTTTTTTTTTTTGGAGCTTTTCTCGTCAGACCTAGGCTGATTAGGGGCCTCTGGCCCAGTCAGACATACCCGGTCAACAAAAGTCAATAATAATAAATAAAAAAAATAAAATGTTTTGATTCAGTTCCAACCTTGTGAAATTCATTGTATGTGCAGCTGTGTTGCTATTCACAAGGTTTACTGAAGTGGTCAGCAGCACCATTGTGTGACTATTACCATTTGTGGCAGGAAATGTTCTGCAAAAGTCACAGACAATGGATCTGTAATGTGTTCTTATATGGTATCAGGCCACTCAAACACAGCTTTCATATGAGACACATATAGTCATATGTTATACAATTGATGTAATTAAATGACATTGGTAGAGCTGTATGACTGTGCGAACAGTACCAATGTGTGATACGTAATGCAGACCAACTTGTATTTGGAGGTGTTTTCACAAATCATTGATTCCAATAAACGTGAAATGTTAAGGGGAGTACACAAGTAAGTACAGAGTTGTTTGTGGATGCCACCAGACATATTCAACCAAAGAAAATAGACAGTCTGCTAGTTGACAGTTTGTTTCACACTTCACCCCTCTGTGACCACTGGCCATCAGCCAAAGTATACATGCAAACACTACTCAGTTTTTATTCTCAGGAGGGCAGCTCATCTGTGTGGTCTCTATGGCTAATAACACAGAATCATTGGGCCCTGACAACATCCCTGGTTGCCTATAGCATGTCTTATAACCTAACCTAGAAGACATGGTTGGATAATTAGCTCAACACAGCCCCAGTCTATGTTCTTGTAGAAGGGTGTACAGCAACATGTATCCATCTGACTGGGGCAGTGGGGGGCATGACATGATGCATGGAGTTATAGACCCATACTCCTGACTCTCCTCATCTGTGAGTAAGACCAACAGGTCATCATAGACCTTCTCAAAATGGACACAGGTAATCACCTTAATGTGTTTCAAACAAGTGTTTGATATGTTAGGGCTACTTCATGTCTGCTACACCTGTTTGGTCACCAAGGGCATGCCTGATGAAAACACAATCACTCTGTGTAACTTGCCATAGCCATGGCATTTGACACAAATTCAAAGTCAGGTATTACAGAGAAATTGTCTCAAGTGGCCATAAACACCTATGTCACCAAGTAGAGTAGACAACTGGATCACCTACATGACAGATAATGTCGACGTGTGAAACCAACTCTATCTAGAGTCCAGTGACCATGTCCGAAACTCAGGTTTCTGTACTAGGCCTTTTCCTGTTCACTACTTAAGTCTCACACATCATGACTAATTTACACATCCTTTATCTAAGCAGTTTTGTGAAGGACTGCAAATTGTGGACAATCATTGAATCCAAGTTTGGTACTGGTATACTGAAGACAGTATTAACTCACACAAACATTTGTTGCCACAGCCCTGAAGACACAGTAGATGAACAAAAATCATTGGAGGGTTATTACCTTTATGAAAGCAAATATACAATATAGACAGCACACTCCTATGAGCAGACCAAGTGCTATGCGACCTGTGTACTCAGGAAGATGGTATGCAGAACGTCCAGCAGCATGCCCACAGTGATGACTAATCCCTTGTGTATAGCGAAACTCCTGAGTATGTGCAGGACATCCACATCAAAAGGCATTTTAGTCCCGTTGTTCTCAGCCCAAATGGGGTCTATATTAGAATGTCGAAACCTCACTTGCACGAATCCCAAAAGGGCGACACATAAACAGCAAACTGCAAGAAGACTGAATGTCCTAAAACCCAAAATTTGAAATACCGAAGTGCCATAGTTGTTCACACCATGTTTAGTGAGGCAAATCGTCTGTAGGAGATTCCCTTATCTGGTATAGCTACCTAACGTAAATGTGCAATAGTTACTGACCTGACGGTAAGAGTGCGGGTTAAGGTAAGTGCATATATAGTAATACATTCAACCTACACCTTAGGGTTAGAAGTAAGGTTATGTTAAGTGCATATATAGTACTATAGTTTTGTAGCTGAATAGATACATAAATGACACTTTTCCAGTACTTGGGTGTTGTTTGTTTATATTCAGATACATTTGTGTGTAATGCATGCTTGATTAGGATATGGGATATAAGGGTGAAGTCTACGTATGGGTGAAGTGTGGATTATTTATTTTGTTTGGGTAGGCACTATGTAGCGGGCAGTGTAGTTGGCCCACTATGGGAATTCGATATTCTGAATTTCGTGCTTAAGGACGTTTGCTGTTCTTGCGGTTCACTGTTTATGTGTTGGCATTTTGGGATTTGCGTAAGTGAGGTTTGGGCATTCTAATATAGACCTGCCCGAACCACAGCAATAATTGAGTATAATGCACCCTTTTCCATGTACCTCCCAACACGTCTTCCAGAGATGAGTTACTGAAATGTATCACTTTTGTCCCAATGTGCTCTCAGACATTTTATTGTCTGTACCTAAGTATTTGTTTTTGATGCATAACCATTAGGGGTTGACAGTGCAGAAATGCCTTCAAGGTGTTGTATGAGATGCATGTGTGATACGTGTTCCTGTGATGTACACAGTAAATAAATAGCTGATTGACAACATTGATGGCATGGGTTACATTTGTGAAAGTGTGGATTATGGCATATATATGTCATGCAAACCTGTCAACTAGCCAGGATTGCTCTTAATTTCAACTACAGGTGAAACAGTGTCTCTCTTAGCACCTCTGAAAGATGTTAATTTTTGAGGAAGGTGAGATTGATTCACCTCATAAATTACTGACAAATGATGACAGTTGTACAACTGTGTTCTTGTACAACTATGTATAATAACTCACAATGTCAATGACACAGATTGATGGTGGTATTATTTTGATATTGTCCATGATTGTGCAGTAGGTTGTGTCTACTGTTGTTCATAAGCCTGTTGCTATGTGTCCCACTTGATAGAGACAGGCTGACGTTCATATTCAGGCAACTCAATTTTTAAAGCTTTGGAATGTGTACCTATGTTCTATTGTATATACCATCCTTGATAAATACCCTCTCCAGTGATTATGCCAGGATGTTACATCATGAAAAATATTCTCCAGTGATACGTGACGTTGTGTGACAGTTATATAATATAAGATAACTGCGTGATGATATGACTATACCCACACAGGAGTTGTAAACAGCAGTACATACTGTATCATGTAGATATGTGATTACTGTTCATGCTACAACTGTCTTGCCTTAGTGGTGTACACACATTGATATGCTCTCATCTGCTCTACATTACCATGTTTCACCTGTCTCTTCCATTGTGTTTATTCCTACAATTCATATGTGTGTTCCTTTGCAATGCACATTCTTCCCTGGAATACTTATTTCTAATGCAGTCTATGTACCCTTGCTGATGACTATCAAAACTTGTATTCAGTATTTGTACTCTGCACTGAAAACATATTCATATAATGTGTCAGAACAATGTACATTGCTTTATATTAAGCCCTGGTAGTCATCATAGCTGTCTGTGCAATCACATAGATCTAGTCTGCCCATAGGCAAACAGGTTTGCATGTCTGCCACTGCTTGTTTTGCTTTACACGGGCCACAAAACTATGCTTCTATTAGTGTAAGAGGGATGTGCGACATGGATATGCAATTAGGACTGCTGCTCATCGTGCTAATGTGTAAAATCTGTGAAGGCTTCACAGTAAACCTACAGAGACTTAATTGAATCCCCAGAATATTCTCCTTATCTGTAAACTACGTTTTAGATGAGCCTGTTAAAACTCCTTAAAGGAAACAGTTTCTTACTGTATACTCCTGATGACTTTTCTTGTATGCCTCAGTATTCCACTAGCTGTCCCTGCTGTTTCATTCTGTTGTTTGCCTTACCTTAAGTAAACTGATATAAATAACCAGTTTCTTTATTCTTTTATTAATCCTACTGCTACTGCTTATATAGCTATGTACTTCTGTCATGAAATTTGGCCCCTAAGTGTATTATTCTTAAAAAAAAAAAAACTCCTGCTCCCCTTAGTAATACATACTAACCATAACCCTTCCCCTGCCCTAAACCTAATGAGCATCTTAACTTACAAAAGCCCTTCCTGTATCACTAGACTGCTTGGACACTCACTACACACACACACACAAACACACACACACACACACACACACACACACACACACGTACACACACACACACACACACACACACACACACACACACACACACACACACACACACACACACACACACACACACTAAGTATATTCTCTAACCTAATCAAAACCCTAAACTTATTCAATTGCACTCACACAAAAATATCCTCCTACCTAACCCTTACCCTAGCTGTAAAGTGCAGACACTTACACACAAACTCTTAGCCCCAGCACTTCCCTATGTCGACCGGCCAAAGTAGTACAAACAGGCGTTTGAGGAGACATCATATCACTCATTCCATATATCACTTCATTTGGTTCACCTAATTGCATTGTACTCATATGTAAAATAGATCAGATGACCAGAAGAGAAGGACAGCTTACAGCAATACAGAAACTTAAGGAAAAAACATAAACTTTTGGCTGCCTGTTTAGCAGCTACAGTTTGCACTTAAATTGTACCTGCATACATTAAATAATCCAGACAGATGCAAAAAATGCTTTAGTGAAAAACTGTATTTAAACTGCAAACTGGAAATTGTAGCTGTAGTGCACATAGATGTAATGTAAAACCCACATACCTAAAGTGCAGTTATTATCAGTCTCAGCAGGATAACTATTCCAAATTATAAGAAAGATTGCAAAGTGACTTTCCCACATCAGCAGAGAACATTGCTCTGTCATATACATTGCTGCAATGTCTGCTTTCACATCTTTCTAGGTCATCAATATTTGTCCACATGATTTGTTCCTGTATTACAGACTATACTGTTTGTATAAGTGTTAGATGCCAGCTTTCCAACAATTGCCATCTGTTTAGACCTGGACAAGGCTTTTGATTCAATATCATTCTCAAATATTTTACCAGAGTAGGTAGTAAACCTATTTTTAACATTTGAATGAATATATGGTTGAAGGAGCATTAATCTTGCATAAGGGTAAAGAACAGTACAGCAGAACATTTAAGATAATCTTAAAGTATACTGGATGGTTTGGTTTTGGGTTCTTTCCTACTTAATATACATATTGCCATTATACCTATAAGTGACACAACTTGGATGGAGAGGTTTGCAAGGAATGCCAAGGTGGAAGCTGTAATCTCCCCTGTGAAAGGACAGTAAGAGCTATAATTTCATCTTGACAAACTATGTACTTGGATGAAGCAAGTATGTTTTAAAATTAAAAATAAAATGTTAGATTCTTCCCAACAGGGCAAGTAATAAAAGTTAGTCTTATTCTATACATTGAGTTCCTAATTTCCTATTATGATGGGAAAAATACTAGTAAGTTTATTTATTTAGCATTTGTTCACGGGGAAAATCCAGCTGAGACAAAGCCCATTTTCAGCAGGGGCCCAGGGAGAAACACTCCAGATGTATGTCTTTGGAATGTGAGAAGAAAGAGCAGCACCTGAAAGAAACCCACACAAATGCAGGAGAACATGCTGACTCCACACAGAAGGCAACGCAGCCAAGAATCAAACCAGAGAACCTTGTACTGTGAGGTGACAATGTTAAGCACTGCACCACTGCATTGCCCAACCTGTACTGTCTGTGGATTGGAAAACACTATCATTTCATAGAATTTTAAGTCAGAGCTCTCAATTACCATAATGTGCATTTCTTCTCATGTTTAGTATTTATACTAAATAGCCAGCTTATTTTATCATTGATTTTTAGCTCACCACAGCAAAGCATCAGCAACCACCAGTTACTGACGGCCTTCACAGAATCTATCAGATTCAGCTTAGTCTCTGCTGCCATCTACCTGACCTAAGTCAAGGACATGTGAGGAGTTAGAGGATGCTGAAATAGAATCATACTGTTACCAGACAATATACCCTAACCCTACCACCCAGCAGCAACATGGCTGCCTTTGGGAGGTATATGCTCATGTCCACCCCTGTGCAACCTCCTACCCATGAGGCACACTACTTACAGTGTGGAAATTTTCAGACTCTTTATGATGCTATTGCAGAGATCCAGCAACCTGTCACTAATTATTGACAGATATTAAACTGATATGAACATTATTTTTTTTTATTTACGGTTCATAAGATTGTGGAATAAATTACTAATACTGTAAATGTAGATGTGTTAAAGGAATTCAAGAAACAAGTGTATTTGTTTTTTGGTGAGTATAGTTATAAAATAAGACAAGTTGGAGAGGAGCTCTTATAAGACCTTTACTAAGGTCCTGAGACCCTAACATACACTGAAACATGAAAGTGAGGTTCTCATTATGAGCCAACACAATGTAATATTATTACACATGCAGGAGAATCCCATATATCTGTATAATATTGTGCTATTGGGTGACTAGAATTTATTTTAAACAAGTTACATCATTTAGCTACATCGGCATTAGAATAAGTAACACAATGGATGAAGTACCATTAAGACAGCAGCTAATGGTTTAAACATCTCTTGATTGCTGATTGCTTTGATGTGGAGGCCTTTGCCCTCATAAGTTAACTTTTCCTTATTACTTCAATTACAGTTTAAAGATGTGATGCCTCTACAATTTGTTTTATCACTCATCTCCTTTATTTTGGCCTTACCCATTCCCCACTCATGGTGGACACCTTCCTGCTCATAGAATTTCTATAAATTTGATAACTTTTTTCAGCATCAGTTTTGCACAGCCAAATACTCAAACTCACCATTCTAAGCCTCATTTGAAAAGTGGAACACGGTCGTGTAGAATAGGATTTGAAATTAGAAACAAAAAAAGAAAATTAGATATTTGTTTTTTTTTTTTTTTGTCAAGATAGTACGTGTGGTATTCATAGTCACTGCGCAAACTTGCTACAGCTTTCTGTGCTGAGCATAGCTAAGCAGCGATTCACAGAGGCAACTTACATTACCACACGACAGCAAATAAGCATAAGCAAATAAAGTACTAATGAGATGTAAATGAGAAATTATATAAACTGGCTTATGTCAATGAAATATTCCTTCACCCACTTGTGATTCATAATCAAAATTATGTGTTTTTCAATGCCATCCACAGATTCTTTGTAAAAAGCGAAGTCACGCCTACTCTATCTAATTTGTTATCATCAAAGTTGCTGTCATTTAATGCTAGCTTAGCAGTTTCCATTGTTGAACCTCTAAAAAAATATTTGAGTTGTCCTTTCTTGGCCTTTATTGCTTGTTCTGTATTATTACTATTCATAAAATGCCACAGTGATGCATAAAAAATATATATCAGTCAAACAACACAACAACAAAAGCAAGCCTGCCATCCTGAGAAAAAAGTTATGTGACATAATCCCCATAATTATATAGACATTCAGAAGCCATCCAAGTAAAGTTGTGCTGAAGTAATGTTTGCACTATCATGTATACTTTCACAATAATAAAGAAAGCAGTTTGTTAACCAGGAAAATTAGAAAAATGTACCAAAAAACAAGTTGCAGGACGATGGATCCTCTTTATTGAAACACACTTTAGTGCTTTCATCAATGATATAAACTACTTCTTCAGAATGAAAAAAACACACTACATTCTCTACTTATATGATAAAATCAAAAATCACATGTTTACAATTGATCAATCCGCTTCAACCCAGCCTGTCTTAAAAGCACGGTACATATGTTATTTCTAAATATACAGCAAAACATACAATATAGTTAAATTAAAATACTCTAAACAGAAAATATTTTAAAAAGCAAATTCAGCTTTCATTTTTAAAACACAACTAATAAAAATCACATCATTGAGCCCTAGGAGTGCACTGGCATTGTACATTATTTGCCACTTTAGTTCTTTATACTGCAAAAATAAATCTGTGTCCCCCTCTTGGACCCATTTCTATTTTTTTCCATACCCATGTATTTAAAATAATGTTCTGAGTGGTTTTTAACATGTTTTGCAAGTGCATTCTTTTCATTTAGCCTTGAAATGTCATACTGGTGTTGGTAAATCCTCTTTCTAAATGGCTCATTGGTCTTACCAATAGAGACCGTTTGACATACTTGACAAACTGCCATGTAAACCACCCCAGAAGTAAAACAATAACCTTTAATAGTGGCTTTAATATACTGACTGGTACCAATTCTTACACCTTCACCCTCTAAAATAAAGTTACACTGGTGGCATCTTCCACATTTATGCATACCCCTTTCAGCTACTCTAACACTATTACTTTCCAGCAAATTCTTAAAACAAAGATATTTCTTATAGACTATGGAAGGTTTTTCTCCTACTTTAGACTTAATATTTTGATCTGTTGAAAAATACTCCGGTTGTGTCTTATGATCTCTTTAATCCCTTAGAAGCAAAAATTATATGGTAAAATCAAAGCTCCTTTGTAATTGGTCAGTCTTTGTACAGTGTCAGTACCATTTCACTGCACATAAGACAGGGGTGCAGTATTTCCTAACAAGAGTTTAAAAATACCGTTTGTTCTTTTACTTACTACCTCCCCAATCACTTCACTAAATAGTTTGTCTGGGTACCACCTCACCAACAACATTTCCTTAAGTATCTGACACTCATTAATAAAGACACCATCACAATTCTCCATTCTAGCCAAATTAACACACTGTCCTTTAATGAAGGACCTTTTTTGATGTAGTGGATGCCCACTAGTAAAATGTAGAAGTGAGTTGGAATAGGTGGGTTTCCTATACAATGTATACTAAAAGCCCTTATTTTCGTTATCCAATGATAAGGATACATCCAAATAATGTATCACTTCACTATTGACCTCCATTGTACACCTCAAAAAGGTGGTGCTGTTGTTAATAAAGTAAAAAAATTCATCCAGTTTCTCTCTGGTATCCCTCCAAAAATGATGTCATCCAAAAAACAACCAAATATCACCCAACTTTTAGAGTAACCAGATTCAAACACCTCGGTCATTTCCCATTCAGCTAATACCATATTAGCAAATGCTGTGGGGAACATGCTGCTCTCATTGCCACTCCCTTCTTCTGCTTGAATAATTGTTCTTCAAAAATCAAATAGTTGTTCTCCAGAATGGCTTCCATTAAAGCCTTAATAGTAAGAACCTTGTCATGGCTAAACCCAGAATTTTTACACAGAACCTCATAAAACATTTCCAACCACTCATCGTAGGAGATAGTGGAAAAAGGTCAATGACATCTATTGTGACCAACAAAAGTTGATCTCAATAAATCTGTGAGTTAACTTTAGATAAAAAAAATCCCACAAGTCCTTGAAAATATGTGGGAATTTATCCAAGATACCGTTGACCTGAAAATCCACAAATTTTGCCAGTGAGAAGGTCTTTGAGGTTTAGCATCCACTATAGGTCTTAATGGTGGGTCACATACACTCTTATAAATTTTCGGAATTCTGAAAATTGTAAGTGTCCTAGGATGGTCTACTTTAAAATATTCATGTTCTTGTAAACTAATACCATAGGGGTACTAGTCACTACCCAAGATTGCATTTAGTGATGACTGCCCATGTCCAGGAGAGCTGTGGGCACTATTCCCTGTAAGAATTTACAGTGCCCCTTCCACTCATCCAGGTTCCTCTTGAATGGTGTCATAGAGGTGATCTGTTTTACATGAATTGCTAGCTTGTTCCAAAGACATGGCAGTTGCTGGGAGATAAATCTGTCCCTCCAGCATTTCCTATTTAAGTCACAGGCCATAGTTAAGTCCCTGGAATGGGTAGTCCTAGACTCATTTGATGTATGGGTATGCAGTAAGTACATTACATTTGGGTGTTGGGTTACTCTGTAGGCCAGGCATAAGTCTCTCCTAAAACGTCTATATGACACGGAGTACAGTAATGGGGATTTTAGTTGGTATGTGCAAGGCACATGCTGGAGGCCTTTGATCTTCTTTGTTAGAAAGCTCTAAGGTTTTTTCTAATTGCTGTAAGTGCGTAGTATGGTACATACGAAATGGGGCATTATACTCAATTATGGAACTGATAAGTCCCAAGTATAGGGGGATTTTAACTTCCTTTGCTCTCGAAGCGATGCCATTACTAATCAAGTGAGCTATGTGGAAACCTTTCCTCACTATGGTAGACAAATGCTGGTCAAAGTTAAGGTCATTGTCAACCTGTGATCTCAGGTCCCTTACCACTTCATGGGTACTTAGGGTATTGTTATTGATTTGATAGTCTGCAGGGACATTACGCTGAAGGGAATGATGATGCATTTCTTTGCATTCAGTTTGAGACCATGACTGATACACCAGTTATTGGTCTGTGTGAGACCATCTTGGAGTATACTGACATAATTTTGGGATTCAATGATTGCACTTAGTTTGCAGCCATCTGCAAACTTCATCAGCCACAGCCCTTTAGTTTTGACCTGAACTTCTGAGAAGTATATACCAAACAGTAGGGGACCCAGTACTGACCCTTGTGGTATCCTGCTAGTAACAGTTCTGCTGGTTGATGTGGAGTCACACACTTTGATAATATGTGTCAGGTTTGTCAACCAGTTGGCAACCCATCTTAAAACAAAGGGGTTTGTATTCAGATTCAGTTTGCTAAGTTTATTGGTAATGCCTGAATGTGGGATTGTGTCAAAAGCCTTTGCGAAGTAGAAGTATGCAGTGTGCACAGATTTGCCCTCGTCAATGGCCTTGGTCACACTTTCAAAGAAATCCACCAGACTTAACAGGCAAGATCTGGACTTCATGAAGCCGAATTGAGTAGGATACAGTGTTTGGAGGTCACCTATCTTTATTTGTGAAGTGCATAATGATACATTCCATGGGCTTACAGATGAGGCTGGTCAGGCTTATGGGTCTGTAATTCCCTGGGTCTGTTGCTAGGCCACATTTGTGGAGGGGAATAACTGTAGCTAGTCTCCATTCTGCAGGAACAAAGCCTGCAATTAGGCTATGATTGAAAAGGGTAATAAGAGGTGATACCAGTTCATGTTTTAGCCTATTTAGAAGACAGCCTGGTATTTCATCCGCTCCCACAGAGGCCATGTTCTTTGCCTTGGACAGGGCTTTGAGGATCTGCTCTTCAGAAATGTAAGGTGGGGGGTTTGTTGTAAGTTAGGAGGGGATAAGGAGTGAAGTTTTCACCAAACCTATCTGCCAATAGGTTCACTGTCTCTGTGGGGTCAGTGTCTGTGATACCGTTAGCCACCAGTTCTGCACTTGCTTGGGTCCTAACATTTAGATTAAATACATAGCAGCAAAAGACCTTATGGTTATCCTTGGCAGTACTTGCTAGGTTTCTGTCAAAGGAGCTCTTGGAGTATTTGACAAGTTGTCTTATTTGCCTGTTAAGGCTGATGAGGGTGCTATTCCATTGTTGTGTTCTTGTCTTTGTTTTCTTGAACAGCAACTTTCTGCATTTATTGTAGAGTTTGCTGATGATGGAAGTCCACCACGGCAGCTTGATTTTACTTGGGGCTTTGGCTTTGATTCTATCTGGTACAGCCAAGTTTATAAACTTATGCAGGTGATTGTGCAGAGCTTTAGTGTAAACTTCAGCATAGTTACCACTTTCAGATTAGGTGGAGCTTGGAATGCATTTCTACCTTAACCTAGGAAGGTAGAGTTTGTCTTGGTGAAGTTTTCTAATATGATTTTATCCTTTGTGGTGTTAGTGTCAGTTCAAAGGTGACTGATTTGTGGTCAGTTTTAACAAGTGAGCATCCAACAGTTGCAGCAGTGCACCTATTTGACATGTTAGTGAGGACTGAGAATGTTTGTTCCTCTTGTCGGGGTATGGACAATTTCGTCCAGGGCATTTGAATTCACAATCAAGGAACTTTTGTACTAGCAAGTTTGAACTAGAGTAGGTTTCCCAGTTGATGGTGGGATAATTGAACTCTCCCATAACCAGTGTGTTTGGTAAAATTTGGATTGTCTTCAGGTTGGTTAAGTAGGCTTTATGGGTGTTGTGACCCTTTTGCGTCTGTCTCTGTGAATTTCAGTAGTATGCAAACATGTACAGGATCTTATGCACAGAATTGGTCTTCCTGCTTGTATAAACATAACACTCATCTTCAGGTACTTTATGCTTTGGCATAACTTGCTGTGTTTATCAAAATACCGCCTATTTTTGTAGTCAATTTGAATAACCTCCACTGACTGTATTTGAATATAGATATAGGCCCACTCTTTGCAGATTACCACTACAAAAATCTAAAACTCGGGACCATGAATATCAACCTAAATGTTAGTAAAAGCATGTAAAGCAGTAAAATGTGGTACCCCTCTCCTCGCACAGACTTCTAATGTCTGTTTATTTTTACAAAAGTAATGTCTAAGAAATCATCTTTTCATCTTTATATCTTACCCTGAACATATCTTCATATTAAAAATATCATTAAAGAAAAATAGAAGTCAACTAAGGATACTCTCAAATACAGATTAAGCTATTAGAAAGCACTGACTGATGAATTAATTGGTAGCAGTTTGATAAAAGTAAGAAATACTAAAAACAGAAATTACTTAAATTAAGCTACAAAAGGCATGCTATTTACTTGTAAATATGAAGGTAAATAATTTTCAAAGCAGCTGAAACAGCAGTCAGATCCCCATACACACACATTTCATGTTTTTTTTTTGTTAATGTAGAATTAAGTTGTTAGCACAAAGGATTAAGATTAGGAATTGCTAACCAGTTGCTTGCTGTAGTCTAGAGTTTGATTTCTCTACTTGCCTAATCCATGACTCCGAGTACTTTACTTAATCAATCAGTATTTCCTAGCCATGTCTGGAAAAGCTCCATGTATGTCCATGTATATCAACACTGCATCCTGGTTAATAATTAAGCAATAACCTACAACGTCGGTGTGGTATATTGAAGATTTACCCAAGGTTGGTGTGGTTTAATCATGAGGGTGAAGCCTGAGTGATTAAATAAAGCCAGCTGTTGGTAAATTTCAAAATGCCACAACCGCGGTGTCAGTTATTGCTATTATACAATGACATTATTAAGAGAAAAAATACTTACTTTCTTAAATAGTCCCTGGGATTCATGAAGCTCGGCACAAGGACAGCATTAGCCTTGCGCAGACTGTGCAGCATAGATATGGTGCAGCAGCACCACAAGCATATTAATGAAGGCACGCTGCCATAATGGCCACGTGCAAAGGAAACATGTATGACTGCAGGGAGCGTGTCCAAGCGCTGCATGGAGGTGTGATCATGTCGGCTGCATACGCGCAACCTAAAATGCTGACTAGTACAGCCTGCCTCTAATAGTAATCACTCCTGTCAGTGTCCGTGGATACTGAAATGTATGCAAAGTATACAAAACATCTTGCAAACACCACAATAAGAAGTAAACACAAAGGCACGTAGCTGAATATTGAGTCCACGTCCCTCGAACAAAGATATTTAAAACCCCGTGCCCGTATTCCATTGTAGTGTCGCTAGTTATATCAAGAGGAAGCGAAACGCATCGTGTTAGCGCGCCGCCAATTGCCAAGCCTAGCCCAATGGTTTGGGTTACCACCTGTCCCACATTGTGAGGGACAGTCCCCCTCTAGGCAGGTGTGCCCATACCAAATTAATAATAAATGTGAAATGTCCTGCGATAGTAGGACATAATTATGTCCCATATGTTATGAAATAGTCCCATACAGTATGTATGTCCATATATAAAATACCTATATGTTACAAGAAACAGAATAAGCAAGTAAACAAAACAGAATAAGCAACTACACTGCTACAACAATAAAAGCTTATATGTAGGCATGAAACTAAAGTACTATCCTTTGTAATGACTGTGGGTATGTGTTGGCCTGTAAACTCAGATGTGTGCCACGAAAATGTCCCATTCAGGTCATATGAAAAGGTGGCAACCCTACCAATGGCCAGAGCATTCACCCAATATCTGCCCATTCGTGGTCCAAGACATCCTTGCCTGGATGGCCCATAGATGAACGGGTAT